>NC_135169.1:63647118-63822118 GCF_041146795.1 Maylandia zebra
TTCACCAGAAAGTTTTCCTCCCTCCCGGGACAATATTGTGCAGGAATACAGGCACCGTAACTCCTTTTGCACTGACAAAAACATGTTGGATTTACTTGATTCAATAGTGGACACTGGTTGCACACAAAGGTTTTGCTTTGGCAGAAACTTAAACAACTGAGTTAAATCAACACAACCTTTTCATATTCAGTAAACCTGCATGTTGTGTTCATAAAACACGATTGAAACATGTTCAGATGGAGTAAGTTGAGCTCCTGGAACATTTTAATCCTTCAATTGAAATTGAATGGGTCTACAACAACTACCATCCTCCTATCTCTATCCTGGTTGCAGCAGGGCTGGGAAATAACCCTGAAGTGATAGGTTACCAGGCAGGGTACACCCTGGACAGCTCACCAGTCTATCAGATAGAAACACACAGCCGTTTACATTCATGGATAATTTAGCCCAGGACCTTCTTACTGTGGAGCAACAGCACTAACCAGCATGCCAACAATGGAGGAAATACAGGAAAGCTATGATTTCCTGTATTTGAGGCAGAATTATTTTGTTCTTGCCCTTGACAGGTTAATCCACAATAAATAGCAACAGCATGCATGTGGTGTGTGTGTCGTTGTCTGCCTCTTATAACTCCAGTGATTTTCCTGTAGTTTGAAATCTTATGCGGTGTTGACACAATAATTTGTTGTAAACCAGGAAATTCCCAACTGTGGTAGAAAGCACAGCTTAGCCTGAGCAAATGTTCAAAGAAAAGTCGTCACTTCCTGATTTCTGCTTCACTGATAAATATTGTCACACTGGGGTTTTTGCAAATGATATCAGTGAGCACTGTGTGGCAGCTGGAGTCAGACAACTGAAGCTCCCACAATCAAGACCACAAACAGCTTTCAAAGGAGATTTGAAGCTTTTCTGGCAGCAAGCTTCATGATTTATGGGACTGGAACTGGAACAGAAACTACCTGATCACCAATGGTGAGCTGGCATGGAATTATTTTTATGACATTTTATCAAAGTTATAAATAAGCATGCCCATTAACACATAGTGAGTGAGCATGTTGTCTTCCCACGCAGTGAACAGCGGATGCTAATGTTTTTGTCACTTTTTACAGAGTCAAACTCAAAGTAAGGTCAGTGCTTCCACGCTTTAAACGCTGCACGCTCACACTCTCTCCACACTCGATAGATTATCCATTGTTCATCTGCACACAGCTGCGGTTTTAGTAACGCAGTAACGCAGCGTGCTTACGGGAAAGTAACAGTAATCTAATTACCTTTTTTGCAATAGTAATCCCTCACTTTACTCGTTTCTTGAAAAAAGTAATCGGATTACTGCCCATCTCTGGTTGGAGCTGTGCACTTGTGGGTTCCACCTTGTGTACACGTTTATCTTTGCTGTGTGTACTTGTACCTCTGAGTGGAAGCTGAACTCTTGAGTTCGAGTATCGAAGCATCAGCTGTGACGTTAAAGTCCAAACAGCTCGTTCATTTGACGTGCAAATGAACGAAGGTAACGCCGTTTTCATGTGGATGTGTCACTGAGACACTTTCCACATCCACAGCTCACAAAATGGGAAAACTATAGAAGTATAACAATGAAGAAGTTACTATGTTACGGGTCCCAAGGATGAAGACCTCGATGACAAACATGTTACCTGTAAAAGCAGGTGAAGAGCAGAGTAAGGAAGACACGATGCGTCTCTGCTTTCCTCCAGAACGTGTCTGAGTCTGATTTATTTCACACAAATAAATGCTATAAAACACTAAACATGAGCTTTCAATATACTGTTCAGCTGGTTCCTCATTCACATCAATTACATTTACTTATTTCACAACATCAGTGAAATATACTCTTTTTAACTGGTTCAGTTTCTCAAGTTCACACTTCTTTCCATAACAGCTACATCCTTTTATCATATCAATAAACACATCACATTGTCTTCTGCAGTGTCTTACTGGCTAAACAGTTCTATTCAATAACAGCATTGGTAAATACATTACATTTGTTCCCTCCAGTAATTTACTGGCAAAATCACTATTTAGTGCATCATGAAACACAGCTTGTTTAATCAACCCATGAATGCCTCTGTTAGCTACACAGAGTTGCTCAGAGTGCTTGTGTTACACTAGCTAATCTACTCAGTCACTTTAACAGAACTATTAACATTCACATCTCACAGAACTGATTTGATTGGAGCATTACAACACGTTTGCACAGAGCATAGGAGCGCACTGACTCTGCTTCACGAGCGCTCCACCTAACGAGCGGGCTCGCGGTGCGGTCGCGCGGGACACTCCTCTGGTTTTCTCCCGTGTTTACATATAAATAACTTTGGCGGACCGCCTTAACTCTCCCATTCACATTAACGTGGGTAACCATGGTGACAATAAACAACATTTTCGGTGCGAGCACCGTGTACCGACCTGTAAAAGCAGGTGAAGAGCAGAGTAAGGAAGACACGATGCGTCTCTGCTTTCCTCCAGAACGTGTCTGAGGAAGCAGCGGAAGGTGGGCTCCACTTACTGCTCCCCGAAACCCCGGAGCAAGCACCAAAGTTCCGCCCTCACTGCTTTCTAACATAAAATGAATCCCTGTTACATGGATTTTCTATCCTCTTAAAGAAACTGAAAATAAATACATATAGCAATGAAAAATGTCTCGTTACATGAGTGTTTCACACAAAATAATATTAATGTGGTCATTCCCTCACAGGGGTGCCACAACTACACTGCTGTTTTGACAGAGACACAGTGTGTTTATCTAACTTGGCTGAAGCCAAAGTTCTCCAGACAAATTCAGTCTGTTTCTGCCAAGTGTGAACTCACTGGATGAGCGCCAGATACACAGAATCAAAAAGGGATAAATTACTTTTCTTATGTCATGTTCCCGTCACAAACTGGCTCAAGGAGAGGGGAAGCAGGAGTCCACAGATGAAATGTTCCTATAAATAAAGTGGAATTTATTCAAACTTTGCCAAAACTTCAACACATCAAATACAAGCAGTTCAGCAGGGAGTGGATGTGTGTTGCATGTGCCAGGTGGATGCAGAGAGAAGCCAGGGCCACGTTCAAACCTGAACACGCTGCACAGTGTTTTGTTCCATTTGTTAGGGATGAATGAAATGCTTCCTTGAAAGGATGTGTGCAGTCACCAGTGGGCGTGGAAGCATGTGCGCCCTCATTTGGTGGGTGTGCAAGAAAAGTCATCCTGTCACACAGCAATGCCTACATAAATCACACCACTCTGCTTAAAATAATAATGTTTAGTGAAGCAGGTGAAGCAAAGGGCTGCTTTTAATAGGCTGGGAGACCCAGGTGTGCTGCTTTAGCTGCTGAGCCTCTTATGACAGAACAGCGGAGAGTGGTAAGAAGGGAGGAGGGGGTCTGGCTGTGTTTGTGAACGATAGATGGTGTAACTCTGGGCATTTCTCTATCAAAGAGACGCTATGCTGTAAGGACATTGAGCTGCTAGCGGTTAGCATGAGACCGTACTATCTACCACGAGAGTTTACACACGTGATTATGATAGCTGTGTATGTCCCGCCCTCTGCTAACGCTGCAGCAGCCTGTGAGGTCCTGCACACTGTAACCAGCAGACTCCAAACACAGCACCCTCAGGCCCTTTTTCTGATCTCTGGGGACTTTAAAGATGATGTAACCATTTAATTATGGTTACATAATTAATTATGTAATTAATTATGCAAAATGCAAAACGCTCAGCTGTGTCTCCAGTCAAAGCTCTGTAACTTCAGAGGTGATGTTCATATGTTGACTAATGGTTTTCTTTCATTTTTGATGTACTGCAGAATATTTGTATAAAATCCAGGCCAGGAAAATCTCCTTCATGTTTTTCTGTGTTTTGTCTTCAGCTACGTTGACACAAAGGCCTCTGCTGTGACGCTCACACCTTTGATAAAGTCTGGAGAGTGTCAGCTTCCTTTTTATAGATACAAAAATATGTAATGTTGTGAACTCTGGCCACAGCGGCGCAAGAAAAAGGAGAATTACGGGAAGCACTCACAACAGGTAAAATCCAAATAACAAAGTAAAGTAGGATAAAATAAAAAACAACAAAAGAACAACACAATATACAGTGGGGCAAAAAAGTATTTAGTCAGCCACCGATTGTGCAAGTTCCCCCACCTAAAATGATGACAGAGGTCAGTAATTTGCACCAGAGGTACACTTCAACTGTGAGAGACAGAATGTGAAAAAAAAATCCATGAATTCACATGGTAGGATTTGTAAAGAATTTATTCGTAAATCAGGGTGGAAAATAAGTATTTGGTCACCTCAAACAAGGAAAATCTCTGGCTCTCACAGACCTGTAACGTCTCTGTAAGAAGCTTTTCTGTCCCCCACTCGTGAATGGCACCTGTTTGAACTCATCATCTGTATAAAAGACACCTGTCCACAGCCTCAAACAGTCAGACTCCAAACTCCGCCATGGCCAAGACCAAAGAGCTTTCGAAGGACACCAGGAAAAGTATTGTAGACCTGCACCAGACTGGGAAGAGTGAATCTACAATAGGCAAGCAGCTTGGTGTGAAAAAATCAACTGTGGGAGCAATCATCAGAAAATGGAAGACATACAAGACCACTGATAATCTCCCTCGATCTGGGGCTCCACGCAAGATCTCATCACGTGGGGTCAAAATGATCATGAGAACGGTGAGCAAAGATCCCAGAACCACACGGGGGGACCTGGTGAATGACCTGCAGAGAGCTGGGACCAAAGTAACAAAGGTCACCATCAGTAACACACTACAACGGCAGGGAATCAAATCCCGCAGTGCCAGACGTGTTCGCTGCTGAAGCCAGTGCATGTCCAGGCCCGTCTGAAGTTTGCCAGAGAGTACATGGATGATACAGCAGAGGATTGGGAGAATGTCATGTGGTCAGATGAAACCAAAGTAGAACTTTTTGGTATAAACTCAACTCGTCGTGTTTGGAGGAAGAAGAATACTGAGTTGCATCCCAAGAACACCATACCTACTGTGAAGCATGGGGGTGGAAACATCATGCTATGGGGCTGTTTTTCTGCCAAGGGGACAGGACGACTGATCCGTGTTAAGGACAGAATGAATGGGGCCATGTATCGTGAGATTTTGAGCCAAAACCTCCTTCCATCAGTGAGAACTTTGAAGATGAAACGAGGCTGGGTCTTCCAACATGACAATGATCCAAAACACACCGCCCGGGCAACAAAGGAGTGGCTCCGTAAGAAGCATTTGAAAGTCCTGGAGTGGCCTAGCCAGTCTCCAGACCTCAACCCCATAGTAAATCTGTGGCGGGAGTTGAAAGTCCGTGTTGCTCGGCGACAGCCCCAAAACATCACTGCTCTCGAGAAGATCTGCATGGAGGAATGGGCCAAAATACCAGCTACTGTGTGTGCAAACCTGGTAAAGACCTATAGTAAACGTTTGACCTCTGTTATTGCCAACAAAGGTTATGTTACAAAGTATTGAGTTGTATTTTTGTTATTGACCAAATACTTATTTTCCACCCTGATTTACGAATAAATTCTTTACAAATCCTACCATGTGGATTCATGGATTTTTTTTTTCACATTCTGTCTCTCACAGTTGAAGTGTACCTCTGGTGCAAATTACTGACCTCTGTCATCATTTTAGGTGGGGGAACTTGCACAATCGGTGGCTGACTAAATACTTTTTTGCCCCACTGTACTTCCCCGTACTGTTACTGCTAACCTCTGTTAACCTAGTAACTCTTACCTTCTAACTGACAGCTGGTCAATAAACGAGCTCCATAAACGCTCCATATTCACCTTTACATGGAATATAAAGGGAAAAGAAGAAACACAGTGCTGTGTCAGCGTTAGACATATAGATATATCCTTGCTTTTAATACATTTGAAGGTGGGTGGGAGAGGTGCTTCTCCGCGTAGTCTACGGTCTCTTTGGGATCGGTAAAGCTTTTCCTCACATCACCATGGGTCACTAACAGCTTTGCAGGGTATAGCAGTCTGTACCTGACGCCGGTCATCCCACGTAGTCTTCCTCTCATATTTGCAAATGCGGCTCTGCGTTTCCAACAGAGGGAGGGAAATCTGGGAGGATGTTTATTTTAAAAACCCTTATACATCAGGTTCTTGTTCTCTGCAGCTTTCAGCAGAATTTCCTCACCAATGTGGTAGTAGTGCAATCTCAAGATGATGGGCCGAGGAAGATGACTTTGTTTGGGACGCTGGCGATTCACTCTATGTGCTCGATCGATGAGTGGCTTCTCCTCGAGAGATAGCGCCTCCGCCAACAGGTGTGAACCAACTCAGTCATCTTGGGTCCCTCTGTGCCTTCTGGTATTCCTGCAGTTCTTAAATTATTCCTCCTGGAGTGCCTCAAGAGCTCCACATCTCTCATCTAACTTCTTTACCTCCGCAGACAAACGCTCCACAGTGGCCTGGAGAGTGGCGATGGTGTCAGAGTGGTTCGAGGCACAGTCCTGCAGTTCAGTCAAAGTGTTATCATGCCTGGCCACGTCGCTTTTTATGTCCGAAATTGAGGGCTGGATGCTCTGGTTCAAGGATGATATCTCGCCTCCTATGGTGGTAGAAATCTCTAATATGCAAGTGTCCAGTGCTAGTTAGTTAGTTCTAGTGGTTAGTGGGGCTTTATTTGATGATTCTAGTGTGTGTTACATTGTTGTCATATTGTTGAGTCGCAGAGCTGTACAGTGTTACAGTTTCTGTAGAGTCTGGTATAAGGAACTCAGATCCCTCTGTGAATAATGTTCACTGAAACTGATCTGTAGTTAATGAACTAGTCAGGATTTACACTAGAGAACGTTTCTGCCATTACATGGCCTGTATTTGTAGAGCGCTTTACTCGTCCCTAAGGACCCCAAAGTGCTTTTTTGCCCAAGGACACAACGACCGAGACTGTCCAAGCCGGGGCTCGAACCAGCAACCTTCCGATTACAAGACGAGCTGCCAACTCTTGAGCCACGATCGGCCCACATATTGTTGTCTTTTGTTGCAGACACCAAGTGTTGAGATCCTGTCTCAACCTCCTACATTCTTCCAGCAGGTTACACATTATTTTTTGTATTTGGAATCAAATATATGTGTCAGTTGGGCCTAGTGCAGGGGTCAGCAACCTTTAACACCCAAAGAGCCTTTTGGACCCGGTTTCCACGCAAAGGGTCAGGGTTCGGGAAAACACTGGGAGCCGCAAATACTTTGTGACATCTAAAATGAAGATAACACTGTGTATATTGTTTTTACCTTTATGCTTTGTGTGAACAACTACAGTGTGTTGCTTATGAAATCCATGAAGTGCTACAGAGAAAATTACATTTGATTTATGTAATGAACACATTTTGAGCTCTTAAAGAAATATAACAAAGGAAAGCTGAACTACAATGATCCATGTAGCAAACACAAACTGTTATATCGCCTTTGGGCTTTTGGAGCCTTGACCTGACTTTTAAAAAATAATTGGAAAAAAGCTCTATGCTGCTACAAAATGAAAAATAGATATTTGCAAAATTCTGCCCAAGTATGTATTTTACCTGGTTAATGCGTGTGGTGGGCGTGGTCTGCAGCGCCGCTGCAGGGGAGGCGGACGCACCTGAGCGGCACCCGCAATCACGCCTTAACGTCTGTGCTCTCTCTGCTGTTGTTGGTGTGTGTCGGGCTGTGAGCTGCAAAGCTACAGCCGGCTGTGTGCGTACAGCAACCGTGTGTGTACAGTGGTCAATAAAGAGATGCTGAAAAGCGCGTTCATGCAAACATCGTCGGGTCTGCCGTGATATGTTTACAACGGGACTTCTGCTCCTGAACCTCTGCGCACAGCGTCTGCAGGTAAGGTAACTTTATTTATACCCAAAGGCAAGGTAAATTTGCTTTACAGAAAAATGACAGCATTTGACATCCCTTTAAAAACACACATACCTAGTAAATATATAAAGCTCACTGTGACACATACTTTAATATTTCGAATCAAAAACAGTTCTTATTTAATTCAGTGACAGCAACGGGGACAAAGCTGTTTTTATAACGCTTTGTCCTGCATCTCGGAAATAGAAACCTCCGTCCTGAGGGAAGAAGCTGAAATTCACCCCTTAGAGGATGGGAACCATTTTTAAGGATTGATAAAGCCATCCTCTGTACCTGCTCAGAGTACAGGGAGGCTAAACAAGACTGTGGCTCACCTATCAGACGACTGGACCATCTCACTATCTGATTCAGAGAGTTTTTCTCTGTGACAGAGGTCTGACCGAACCATGCCACCAAACAAAAGGATAAAACAGACTCAATAAAAGAACGATAAAACAAAGTTAAAATTTTTTGGTCAATGTGGAAATGAACAAGTTTCCTAAGGCAATAAAGGTGCTGGTGACCCTTTTTACAAACTGATTTGCAATTTTGATCAAAGTTCAGTTTTTCATTGATTATGGTCCCAAGATATTTATATGATTGTACTTGCTCTATTTTCTGACCTTTAATTAAAGTGACTCCGTGCCCATTTTGTTGTTTCCTAAAATCAACAACCATGTCTTTTGTTTTAGATATGTTCAGCTGGAGATAAGACTCCTCCCACCACTGAACAAAGTCATCAATGACTGGGCCATGGTTAGTTTCACCCTCTTTCAGTAAGCTGACAATAACAGAGTCATCTGCATATTTAATAATGACCCTGTTTTCATGTCTGCCCTGACACATGTTTGTATAGAGAGTGAATAATAAGGGCGATAGGACGCAGCCTTGAGGAGAACCTGTGGAGGAGAACACTGGGTCAGACAGAACCCCATTTATTCTCACTCTTTGTGACCTGTCAGTTAGAAAATCTAAAATCCAGCCCAGCAGGTTTTTCCTGATTTCAAACTGTTCTAAAAGTCTTTTAATTAAAATATGGGGCTGTGTTGTATTAAAAGCCGAAGAAAAATCAATGAAAAGAAGTCTTGCAAAAGTCCCTTTACTCTCTACATGTTTAAGAATCAGATTTAGTAAAGTCAAAAGTGCGTCCTCCACTCCTCTGTTGGGCCTGTATGCAAACTGCATTGGATCCAGCTGACCTTCAGTCTCTTCATAATCACATTTCTGAGGATTTTTTCAAAGACTTTCATGACAACTGAAGTGAGGCAACAGGCCTGAAGTCGTTTAGATTTAGGGACAGGAACCACGACTGCTTCTTTGCAAAGAGAGGGCACATGTTGTGTTTGCAAGGATTTGTTAAAAATAACCTGAAATATAGGCCTGAGTTCATCAGCACAAGGTTTAATTAGGCGGCCACTAATATTATCAGGACCCTGGCTCTTGTTCACATTGACTGTATGAAAGGCCTTTTTAACATCGCTGAGTTCAATGATAAAGTGCTGAGTATCTCTCAGTTTCTGTTTCAGTTCCCAAATATCCTCGCTGAAATCAGAAGAACTAAAACGAGCATAAAACATGTTTAAAGCATTTGAAAATCTCTGTCTGAATTAAAACATCTAAAATGACCTGACTGCTGCTCTGGGGATTTTGAAACCCTGCTATGGTTTTCATACAAGTCCAGGCAGACCCAAAAGGTTTTGCAGCAAATTTGCTTTCAAGAAGGTTTTTGTCTGTTTTGCTTTCAAGATCTCGATTTTCATTTCCTTGGTAGCTGTCTGAAAATCGGTAACAGCCCCTCTTTAAAGGCCTGTCTCTTTTTCCTTAAACAGGATTTGACACTTTTAGTGACCCATGGCTTATTGTTAGCGTACATTTTAACGCGCTTACGGGGTATAATCATGTCTTTACAAAATACTGCACAGGAGCTAGTAACATCCACCAAAGCGTCGAGATCATCTCCACAAGACTGAAGACGGGGCTGTACGAAGTCACTTTATCTCTACAGACTGTAAGCTGTCGTCTGTGAGGCGTGAGCGTGTTTGTTTGAACACAGTTCACGGTGGAGAACAGCTGCTGACATAATGTGGATCCCAAGATCCATAACTGGCCTACCTGGGGCTGAAAGTCTCCATAAATGCAGGCGTTTCGGCGGCTACACCGGCTTCCACGAGTGTGACGCTTATTTTGAGAAAATAATAGAATATAAATGTATTTTTATATTTCAATATCACAATAATCTTCCAATGTAGAACTACAAGTTAAAAAAGAAGTAACATAAATCAAATCCACTTCAGCTAAATACTTCTCATTTATTTCCATCTTACATGCTGTGACTGCAGCCATTCCCACATCTCTGTGAATGGGACTCATGGACATGGATCAGTGGTTGTTGATCAATGGTCCTGAGAATCTGCATAATTAAGATGAAGGAACGGAGCTCCCAGCCCATCGTTCCTGCAGCTGCTTTCAGTCTTTATGCAAATGTCCTGTTTGTAAGACTGAAACCTGCAGCTGAGACTGAAGACGTCACCTGATGATGACGACACGTTTCTCCCACAAAACGCTGCGTCCAGATGAACAGAAGCAACAGACTCACTTTCCTGGATGATTGAGATGCATCAAGACTTCATTGTGTGTTACTTCTCATTCAGCCCAGACACATTATTCCTGTTAGGTCATGTCAGCTGTCACTCAGTACAAGCACAACTGTGAACAACACAAACTTCTCTTCAATGTGTCACAGAAACACTAAGTGTGAGAGCCTGTATGACACACAGGACAGACTGTAAGCTCTGCTGGCTGCACAGCACTTTGTAGCAGTTTTCCAACATGTCCTCCACCCGTGATGTCAGTGGTGGGACCCCAGTCACAGCACTCAGCACCACCTCCTTTAAATGGATTTTATAGCAGTTACTCCCGTTACTCGGTGCAACGCTTCTTAAATGTGTTTTTGCAGGATAGAACACAGCAGGTGGTGTAGAGAGGACGTCAGCTGACGGAGCAGAGGGAGGCAGACTGTGGATAAATGACAGAGTGAGAGGAGAGCAACCATGACAGAAGCACAGGTGTGGCAGATAGAAGTGGCTTTATAGACACTTATTGTCAGTCCTCGTGCATGCTGTGGAAATAAGTGTCTGTGTCATGAGGTGACATGTGAGCTTATCTTTGGTCAATAAAGCTGAACGACCAGTTTTCACTTTGCTTGTTACGCTTGTTTAGTGACGTCTGGGTTTCTGTGGAGCCCGAATTTTGATGAGTTCTGGTGAAATCATCTGAGATCATCTGAGCATCGGTGAAGAGTCAGCAGAGAAAGTGTGGGACAGAAGTTTGCTTTGGACACATGGACTGAAATCAAAAAGTAACAAACAGGATTTCCAATGGACAGTATGGAGAAGTGAAAGTACACAAAGGCTGTGCTGGAACACGTGTGTTACACTTTTTGACAGCTGAGAACAAAACACAATATTTTGCATCATCTCTGCAGTGTCTCTTCTTTCCTCTGCTGTTGTGCTTTTAGCTCCAAACTGTTTCAAATGGTTTGTCAGCAAGCTGACCTCTGACCTCTGCAGTACTAACTCCTGACCCGTACAAAGAGCGGGCGTTTCTGACCTTTGACCTGCAGCTGTATGTCTCTCAGTCTCAGTTCTTCTCTCCGTCACTGATGGAGCAGGTGTAGTTGCTGCTGACAGTCAGTCGTTTGTTTTCTCAGAGTGAGGCTGAAGTCTGAACTGTTCAGAGCATCAGGTCTCATCAACGTGCGCTGCTGTAACGCCGCTTTGTCCTCTGAGATCACCAGGTATGAAACCTGAGTGCTGACAGAGCAGCATGTTCCCCCTCATTCACCTCCACCACCACAGCCAAGGCATGCTGGGAAACTGAGGACACACAGATGGAGAACTGAAGTGTCTGCTGTGTGTTCATCTCAGAGTCCTCACAGGTGACACATTAGCTCCAGAACACCAAGCCAGGTGTTTGAAGCCTGACAGGGATTCTTCCCATCCAGAGGGAGGATTTAGCTGCACAACAATGAACATTAGTGTGTAGTTTAGAAACACAGACTGTGCCTGCACTGCATCTAGTGAAGAAAAGTGTTACTGCGAGAGAACGAGGCTCCTTTAAAGCAGCTGATATTAAGGTTGAAAAATCAACAATAAGCTGATGTAATCAACGTTTCACAAAATGGTCAGCAGCTAAAATCTGGAGCCGTTCTTTGGTGGTAATTAACAGTTTGTTCTTGTTAGCTAATTATGTAATTAAAGGTAGCAGCAGAAGCCTTGTGTTGAAAGCCCATTCACTCACACATTCACACAGTATGTGTGTGTCTGTGTTACACTGTGGACATCCCTTCTGTTGGAGCGCCATCTTGTGGCAGGTTTAAGAAATGTTCTTCTTGTAAATCCAAACTGATGCACCTCCATAGCAGACTGTGGAGGCTTTCAGTGACATGAAGACTTGATTTATACTGTCATATTCTCCTGTTACACAAAGCACAGCACGCTGAACATGGATGAACTGAAACTCCCAGCATCTGACTGAGGAAAAGCACAAATCATTCTCACACTGACTCCTGCTTGATTTTAGATTTGCTTTCAAATCCTCACACTTTCATATGAAGCACTAAATGGGCTCCAGACTGTTTATCTCAGCTTCCTGTCAAACACACTGCTGCTCACACCGAGGCTCAGTTTACTCCTCCAGCCTGGCTTAACCTGCTGTCTGTTAAAAACAGTCCCACACTCCTCTGTTTAATCCTTCTGATCAGACTCTTTGATTTTGTATTGTTTTTACCTGAAGTTGTGTTTTTGACATGGTTCTGTCTGTGAAATAAAGCTCACACACACACTGCTACAGTCCTTCATACACTTAGAAACGAAGCTGCTCCTTTCCTCAGTGCTGACACATAAAGAAGAGTTGGTTTTATATCCAACACGTCTCTGTTCCAGAAAACAGCTTCAGCAGCCTCTGAGTCTGAACTTGGAGTTGGTTATAAGCCACAGGCCTGTGTGCACAGCAATGAGGAAATATAATGCAGTAAGTGAAACATGGATGTGTGGAACAGATTATCCCAAAGGTTGATTCTGTTCATCTGGACGTTCTCAGTGAAACATTTGGTCTCTCGGTCAGGTGACTCCTTTAGTCTCAGCTGACTGCAGCTTTCCAAACCTTTGTCACTGGATCACTCACTTCATCTCCAACGTGTCCCTGACACAGACAGCTGGAGCCGTTACAGCAAAATCATTGATCATCGTTTTTAGAACATTAGCTGGTGTTGGTGGGCAGGCTAGCAGTGCTAATTGTTAGCACTAGTTCTGCTGCTCTCCCTTTGTCTCTGTTATTGTTGGTCTTTAGTGAACAATAGAAAGTGTCTTCATGAGACTGTTGCCTAATGTTCAAATGTAGATAACACCACCTGCACCAACCTGTTACACAGCACAACCCTCTGGTGTAGCTTTGGCTGGAGCACATATTGGCAGCTCCAGTGACATCACCACTCCATGGTGACATCATCTCTACAGACTGTGGCTGTTACATATCCTCACCTGGTAATAATAAGACTGTCCTCAGCTGCACACAGCTCCAAGATGAACAAACTGAAGTAAATACAAATTAGAGTTACGATAGATTGAAATCTTGTAATCAGAGCTAATTCTTAGTGAAACTCTCACAACATCATATCATGATCCTGGGTTAGTGTCTCGGTCTCAGATCACAACATCAGCACAGGCTTGGCTTGGGTGAGGTATTGAGTGGTTCTTGTCCATGACAGCTGCAGGTACAGTGCCATCAGCCATGCTGCACCACATGTCTGCCCAGGAACATTAGTGTGGCTGAGTCTCATGTAAACATTGTGCTAAAGTGGTGGGAAAGTGGCTGCAAGCTGGCTGCACTGTGTCCAATACTCTCAGTATGATATCCACAAACCTCTGAGTGTCACAGAGTGGGCCTGTGCTCAGCTCACTGTGCCCCATTCAATTCTACTTGCATAGTTTTACAAGTAAAATTAAATATACAAGTTGCTCAATGATAAGTTATTGTAGTAACAACTAAGTCCATGGTCATTATTTGTTAATAGTAGCTTAAAGCTTCTGCACCAATCATGGAGCACCAGGTTTAGAGCATGTGGATCTACAAAAGTAAGTCCCAGTAAGATGGGCTGAGCCTTACATACTAGAAGAAACATGTCATTCCCAGCAGATGAAGCGCCCTTTAAAGCAGGATCTCACTTTAAACCTAAAGAACTTGCTATGAGCATGCAGTGCATTCATGGTTATTATTCATACGATTGTGGGTAGCTAATAAAGTGCAACTATCACATTACATTTTATTATTAAATTGTTGTTAACAATCCCTTCACTTCTGCTTATCTAATTCATGGTTGCAGGATGGCTGACAGCTTCCATTAGGCAGGAGGTAATGTCCATTCTGGCCACAGTGCAACCCACAATGTGTAACTGACACTATTATATTGCATTATGTCACATTGTTACATCTTTTTAATAAATGATGACAGTCAGCTGAATTTGCTGCCCCCTTGGTGGAGGACATCAGGATCAGCAGCTCCATCACAAACACCACAGAAGAAGAACAACACTGGATCAGATTATCTGGACGTGTTTGACAGGGACAGTGTTCATGTTCATGGACATCAGGACAAAAACAGACGATGGAAACCTGCCAGATTTGAGCTAAACTGCTCGTTTCCATGTGTAGTCCCTGGGAGGTCACATGACCAACAAAGACACAAGCTGTGTCCCAAAACGTCGGCTGCATCCTCCGGAGGCCGCATTTGAAGGCCGATGACGTCACAGCCAGGCGACGAAGGCTGTCCCGATTCCTCGACTCCTTCAAATGCGTCCTTCATTCCCCCGAGTTTGAAGGATGGGTCGGGTGTGTCCTTCGTGGCCCACCATATCCCAGAATTCATAGCGCGGCCCAGCCAAATTTCAGCTGCCAACAATGGCGGCCGCTACTAAGTTTTAAAATTTAACGAAGGAGCACTACTTACTTACAATGAATTCCTTACACTATATAATTTTCCCGTCAGTGTTGGGGAATTCTCAATGGTGCTTGGTGCCATACCCTCAGGGACTTTAATGTTATATAAAAACACTGACAGCTCAATATCTGCCTCAGTCACTCTCCCTGATCCAGCTGAGTCAGCAGTGGGAAAAATCTGCTTTTCACAGGAACTTGGTAACAGCAATAAGAGAATACGTAGTTTATTCCAAGAAGATATCATGTCTCTCCCATATATAGAATATCTTACTGGAACCGACATGTTCCAGATATCACCTGGAAGACAGTCTGGATGATCCCATAAATATCTAATTGTGAACAAGGTGAAGGAAATCTCATATAAAATTCTTCATAAATGTGACCCAGCCAGTCACTATATGGTAACATTTAAAAGAGACATAAATACTAATTGAACTTTCTGTGGGGATCATCCAGAAACTGTGGCACATCTCTTTTGGTTCCTCTACACAGAGATTCTGGAAGAATTTAGCAGTTTTGTTATTGTCCATATTTTAAGGGAGTTTTCTTTACGATGGGAAAATGTTTTATTCTTTTTCTTTAAGTTCCCCAGGAAGAATGATAAATGTTTTTTTATAAAAAATTTGTTAATACTTTTAGCTATTTTATATCCATAAATGTAAGTTTATTAATAAAACACCATATTTCTGCCTTTTTATAAGGATATGAATTGTACATACAATCAATTTCAGACTCAACCAACAAAAAGCCTCTCAGAACAATATTTATATGTTGATTTTTTTCGCCTACTCATATCATCATTTTTTTACTCCTGGTTCTGTATGTTCATGTTCTGTTCTTTTGTAAACTTCATCTGTTTGTATGTTGTATACTCATTGTGTTTCAATAAAGTTCGATTTAAAAAAAGGTACGTTCTAAACGAAGCTTCAGACGTCACTGATCACGTGACTCTGGCCAAACGAATCAAGCCTCGACACGGTGCTTCTGAAGCAGCGCGTTGATCTTTCTGACACACGCACCGGAGCGTCAGCTTCAAGCGGACCATCACTACGTCTCACATCTAAAGGTGTCAAGGTAACTTTGAACTGAGTTCAGTCAATCTGGAGTTTTTCCAAGTTTTCTGTTGCTCTCTGTGAGAGAAGAGCGTTAAAGGCGGGGCTCTCCAGAGTCCAGCAAAACAGGAAACCACAGCTGGGTGTGTGTAAGTGTGCAAACCAATAGAATGCATCGTGGTGGGGGGGGGCATCACGGGCATTGGCAAGAAAAAAATAAAATAATCGGTCGTACCCATGCTTCCCCGACGTCATGCCAGCGCATATTGGGAAATTCGTAGGCACCGATCGGTTTTCTATCAGCCATTTGCTGGGAGTAAGGGCGCCCTCCGTTTGCGAGGTGCGCCTGCTGCTGGCGGCACAGGGAGGAGAGGGCGGGGCGGCGGGGAGTCTCTGGCTGGCTGGAGCGGCATCTAATAACCAACTCGCAAAACAAAATAAAAACAACAAACAGATATTATGATACAGACTTATAATCTGCACCCATGTTTTTTCTAAATTCTATAAAGTGAGCGCGAGAGCCCTCGGTGCGCCTGCGCGCTGCTGAAGTCAAAGTAAACTTTATTGTCATCTCCGCTACAGACAGTCCAGCATATAGAGAGACGAGACGACGAGGCTGCAGTTACAGCGGTGCAAGTAAACAAACAATAAATATAAGAAGAGTAAGAAAATAAATCTACACTTTAGGACTCGGGGTAAAGGATCAATAACAATTTAAATTTATAATTTACAGTTTGATGATTTAAAGTCTCACACAAGCCGTCAAAAGGGGCGGAGCCGGCTGCTTCCAAGTAGAGCACATTTCATTTATAATGATGTAAATCCAAGCCCATCATGGATTCACGATCTGAATCCTGGGTTGTGTGAAATCCCAGAAATCAACCTTAGACAAAGTGAATCTGTGAACTAAGGTGTAGGTCTGTTAGGCAGGGCCGTGCAGAGAGGTTTAAAGGGGCGGGTGCTCAAAGTTAAAAAGGGGCACATTGAACCAGGCTGAATAACAACAACACACTTTCATCAAGAGTCTAATATGGGCAACAAGGCAAAGCAAACGTAGCCGATGCTTTACCTGATGGGTACAATGTTGCTGTTGAGGGGTTGCTGTGGATAGTGCTGGAGGGCAGGCAGGGCTGGACTGGGACAAAAAATCGGCCCGGGCATTTTGACTGGAGACCGGCCCACCAAAAATGTGACGTCATTCATGGATAAAACCGCAAAGGATTCTGGGAACTTTTGACAAGCGGTACTAGCGCATGCAGGCTTTCAATTGAACTCAGTTACACAGCGATAAAAAGAAACACAAAAAATGGCAAGAAGCTGCTGTATTATTAACTGCAATAGCCGGTGTTGTGCCAAAAAGTGATTGTCTGCCAAAAACTGATTTCCGGTATTTGCAAAGAAACTGATTGCTCGTATTTAAATTGCTATAAGTAACTTGTTGGGCTATAATATGTGAAACATATGTCAAATGCATCCCTCATGGATGACATAAAGTCATACTGAGCTACAAACAACATTAGTGTAACAAGGTAGAAGCCGCAATCAGTCTTTGGCAGTGACTTTTATATAACCTTTATTTATGCCGTAAAAAAAAATCTAATTAACATTAAAAATGTGTTTTGTAAGAAGTAGTTGGACAGCAGAAATGGCTCAAATATTACAATTATTTTTCCACTACTAAGTAATTACCGTTGAGCTCAAAGGTTATATTCATACACGGTTAACGAATGTGTATTTATGAAGACGATTTGTGAGACGAACAAAGGTAAACTTACCTTTGTTCGTACGATGGTCTTTCGGTGCATTTCAAGGTCCTGTACCCATCCGTCGGTAAACTGTACCTGGGCTTGTTGCAGTGACCTGAAGTTACTAAACTTCATGAGTGTATGGACTCACTCCAAGAACCGTATAATTATAAATCTGAGCGTGGTGAAAGTTGGGCAGCACGCTGACGTCTTTTGTCCCTCTGTGTGCTCGTAAGGGTCTGACCCTTTCACTCCTTTGATTTTTCCTCGTATCTTTTCTTTGTCTTTTCGTCGAGTCTGTCTTTGTACGGACCGGCATTGTTCTCCGTTGTTTTGTACATACCTTTTTTGTGCGGCAAAGAAAAATCAAGAAGGTATTGGAACCGGAGAATGAACGTTTTGCGGTGCTGCAATTGCAAATGCTTGTATTTGATGCGGTACTTGGATTGTTTTGCCACGAGTTCCCGGCATGCAATGCGCAAAGTCACGTGGTCTGTCAATCGCTATAGGAAAAACCATAAAGCCTTTGCATGAAAACAACTGCTTTGATGTACACTGCCTTGCTGGTATATATGTATCAATCTAATAAAGTTAAACCTACACCATTCTCCCTATTCGGGATTTTAAACAGTACATAGCGGAAACAAAAAGACTGCTTGGTAGAGTTAACCTCCTGAACTATCTACAACACATGGTAGAAACCTGAAATTAAGACCAAGAACACTAGAGGTGAGACATGATCATTAATTAATATTAAAATTAATAAATGACAGATTTAGGGATATTTTCATAAAGTATTTATTTACCAAAACAATAGAAAACAGCATGGTAGCACAATATATTTTGTTAACACAGCAACCTTTAAATATGAAAGGAGACAGAGAAAGAAAGGTGAGAAAGAAGAATAAGAATAACACTTAATTGAGTTTTTGATGGCATTTTACACACAGTACTAATACAGTATCTAGAAAATATGGGAAAATACTGGCATCATATACAGTACTTACTTCTGAAGAAATTATATGGGACCCTGAAAAACAGGACACAAGTGAAAGGACAAAGAACTGTGAATGGCAATTGATGGACTTGCTCAGATGATCACAGTACTGGCATCTTTATTCCAGAAAGGAATTAGAGAAATCATATACACTAGTACTTACGTTGATGAACTTAAAAAGTTGAATGGTCTCGAACCTCTTAAACAAACAATGTATGATCAGACCCTGACAAACAGGACAGAAAGGAATAAAGATTAGATGAATATTAAAATCTATAAAGGACAGATTATGATTGAATTGTATCACCAAAGACTATTCACTCATCAATAAAAGGTCATCTACAACACTTCCACAGCAGCAACACTGAACATATCTTAAGACATGGATACCTTTATGAAGTGAAAGGACAGACAGTGAAGGTTGAGAAAGAATTGTACTTAATAGATTTTTTCAGACGATGACAGTACTGGTATGCTTACTCTAGAAAAATGGTTGAATCATATTCCATATAGTACTTACTTAAAATGAACACACTTCAGTCCTCCTAAAATGACTGACAGCATCTGAAATGAAACAATGACAGATTAAGACTGTAAGAATATATGTTTATAAATGCCTAATACTCCAATCTCATATTTATTCTATCTATTAAGATGGACAAATTCTAAGCATTTACCAATCACTTGACTTGTTTGAAGTGAAGGTAGATACTAAACGTATTCATTTAGGCAATAACAATAAAGCTGAATTTAATATTAACAATAGATAATTAGGAATGTTTTGCTCATTTTTATTTCACCTCACCAGGTTACAAAAGGAGCTTTCTCAGCAGGTCACTCTTCTCAGCTACCCTGTCAATGACCATGTCAGAGTCCAATGACATGAGAATGTCCTTTTCAGTGGCCATCAGCATAAACATCTCCAGCTTGTTTGCAGACAGGCTGCTTCGGAGTCTGCTTTTAATGAACTTGAGTGTAGAGAATGTTCTTTCACAGGCAACCTGAGTGAGGGAGAGGGTCAGCAGGTACTTGTATGCCAGCCCAAGGAGACGATAGGCATCAGACAGCATGTTGAACCGCCTGAGTATTTGATAGCAGCACAGTGGGCAATTTTTGCAAGAACCACAGCTTTCGGTCACAATTTCACTTTCTTCGTCCCATTCTTCAGATCTGTCCTTTGCTGTTCTGGTCGTGTACTCATCTACATGTGATGTCTTAAGCCTTTCCCACTGTTCAGCAAAACGTTTCAGTTCTGACTGAAGGTTATTAACTGTAGCCCTGCTGTCAAATTTAAGTAGACAGGCGCTGAGGTTCTGAAATGCATTACTTGGAAGAGAAACTGTTCTGACCTGGCTAAACTTCCTGGGGTCCAACCATGCCAAATCGGCAAGAAGAGGGCCATGTATGACAAATCGTCTGTGGATTGCTTCAATAACTGTCCAGGATGATGTTGTGCACTTTCACCTCATATGATTTCTCAGCATTGATTTGCAACTCATCTTCAGGCATCTCTCCGGCCATGCCTTTTCTCCTTTTGGCTCTCTTTTTAGGTAGTTCAGCCTCCACTTCCATGTCTGTGTTGTTCACCCTCTCCTCTAGTTTTTGATTTGTCTGTTTCACAAATGTGTCTGCAGCTGTCTTCACAGTTGGAAAGTCCCTGGCAATACTTTTGAGGCCATCTTGTGTGGCAGTCACCATATGATGGGCAGAGAGAATGTCCATCCCCTTTGACTGGAGGTACTTTGACAGAGGAGTTGTTGCTCAAACACTCTAAGAAATATCTGTGCTGTTAACACAGTTTCATGCCTCTTTAAAGCCTCGTGCTTTGGCACAAACAGCTGGCTTTTCTTTTTCCCTCTTTTCAATGGCTTCCATCGTCAGCACTACATCAACGAAGAGGCCATCATCTGGTTTTCCAAAATGTCCAAAGATTTTCTGGAGGGCATCATGCTTGGCCCACCACCGTGTCTCACCTATTGGACTGAGGCGTCTGTGTCTTGTGTTTTCGGTTTGTTTCTCCCACAGATTAACCCTGTGATAGGACTCCTTGATGAACACAGCTATGTCATTAAGTAAATTAAAGAGTGATCCACTTTCAATGACACTTTGTGTTATGTCAGCAATCACAAGATTAAGTATGTGTGCATAGCACCACACATGAACATGAGTTGGAGACTGGGCAGTCATAAGTGCTGAAAAGCCTTTGTACTGGCCCTGCATATTTGAAGCACCATCTGTTGCATTCCCAATGCACATGGCCTTGTCTAGATTCAGATGCTCTAAAACTCCGGAAAGCAAGTTTACAAAGTACTGCCCCGTGGATGCTTCGCACCTCACTATGGAGACAAGCCTCTCCTGCACAGACTCAGTAACATACCTGATGATTACTGAACACTGATCATAACCTGTGATGTCTTGGGTTGTGTCTAGCTGAACAGAAAACATCCCAGCTTTCTGGACATCACTGGCGATGCTCTCTTGAAGGAGATGGCCAAGTGCATCAATCACTGAGTTGACAGTTGTTTTGGAGAGTAGGGTGATGAGAGATCCTCTACCTCTTGATCCACTGGTCTGATGCAACTTCTTGCTTTTTTCAATGCAGTCATTCAAATGTTCTCCAAGGCACATATCATACTTGCCTAATAACACAATTAGTTCCAGAAAGTTACCATGATCGATGGTGTTATCACCTAAAGTGTATGCAGCCTCATTCTCCACATGCCTATAGCTGAGTCCCCTCTTCCCAAGTACTTTGATCACATCCACTATACGCTCTAAAACTTGCCGTCTCTTTTTCACTTGTGCTCTGTGAGCTGACAACTGACTGCCAGCAAACAAGCTCCTGATGTTGCCTTTTGAGCACCTTAAGAAAAAAGCTTCAGCACAGGTCTGGTGTGTATTGCTCTTTTCATGCTCCTCTGTGCGCAGATGTATATGTCGCCAGTCACTCATGCCTGTTATAAATGTGCTGGTGTCAGTCAGCCTTGCAAATGCCAGACACACAAAGCAGAACAATAAATGGCGTTCTTTGCAATAAGTAAGCCACTTCCTGTTGGTGCCATCTTTACAGCTGAACACCCTCATCACAACTGCACTGCTACTGTTCTGCTGTGGGTGGTAATCTAAGAAGGCCTGTAATATGGCAGGTTCAGGGCGAGCAAAGTAATCAATGCCCTGGCTCTCACTCTCCTGCTCTTCTATCTCCCTCTCTTGCTCTTCCATCTCTCTCTCTTGCTCTTCCATCTCTCTCTCTTGCTCTTCCATCTCTCTCTCCTTCTCCATCTCTCTCTCTTGCTCTTCCATCTCTCTCTCTTGCTCTTCCATCTCTCTCTCTTGCTCCATCTCTCTCTCTTGCTCCATCTCTCTCTGCTGCTCTTCCATCTCTCTCTCTTGCTCCATCTCTCTCTCTTGCTCTTCCATCTCTCTCTCCTGCTCTTCCATCTCTCTCTCCTGCTCTTCCATCTCCCTCTCTTGCTCCATCTCTCTCTCCTGCTCTTCCATCTCTCTCTCCTGCTCTTCCATCTCTCTCTCCTGCTCTTCCATCTCTCTCTCTTGCTCCATCTCTCTCTCTTGCTCCATCTCTCTCTCTTGCTCCATCTCTCTCTCTTGCTCTTCCATCTCTCTCTCCTGCTCTTCCATCTCTCTCTCCTGCTCTTCCATCTCTCTCTCCTGCTCTTCCATCTCCCTCTCTTGCTCCATCTCTCTCTCCTGCTCTTCCATCTCTCTCTCCTGCTCTTCCATCTCTCTCTCCTGCTCTTCCATCTCTCTCTCCTGCTCTTCCATCTCTCTCTCTTGCTCCATCTCTCTCTCTTGCTCCATCTCTCTCTCTCTCTTGCTCCATCTCTCTCTCTCTTGCTCTTCCATCTCTCTCTCCTGCTCTTCTATCTCTCTCTCTTGCTCCATCTCTCTCTCTTGCTCTTCCATCTCTCTCTCGCTCTTCCATCTCTCTCTCGCTCTTCCATCTCTCTCTCTTGCTCTTCCATCTCTCTCTCTTGCTCTTCCATCTCTCTCTCCTGCTCTTCCATCTCTCTCTCCTGCTCTTCCATCTCTCTCTCTCCTGCTCTTCCATCTCTCTCTCTTGCTCTTCCATCTCTCTCTCTCCTGCTCTTCCATCTCTCTCTCTTGCTCTTCCATCTCTCTCTCTTGCTCTTCCATCTCTCTCTCTTGCTCTTCCATCTCTCTCTCCTGCTCTTCCATCTCTCTCTCTTGGTCTTCCATCTTTCTCTCTTGCTCTTCCATCTTTCTCTCTTGCTCTTCCATCTCTCTCTCCTGCTCTTCCATCTCTCTCTTGCTCTTCCATCTCTCTCTCTTGCTCTTTTATTTCTCTCTCTTGCTCTTCCATCTCTCTCTCTTGCTCTTCCATCTCTCTCTCTTGCTCTTCCATCTCTCTCTCTTGCTCTTTTATTTCTCTCTCTTGCTCCATCTCTCTCTGCTGCTCTTCTGTCTCTCTCTCTTGCTCTTCCATCTCTCTCTCTTGCTCTTCCATCTCTCTCTCTTGCTCTTCCATCTCTCTCTCTTGCTCTTCCATCTCTCTCTGCTGCTCTTCTGTCTCCTCTGTCACAGACTTCTCCACTTTTGATGATAAATCAGCCTGGTGCAACATGTAAGGATTGGCACAGTTTGTTAAGATTTTGAGAAGTTTGAGAAACTAACCTTAAGCATAAAATAAAATTTACTATCAGTAACTTCATAGCACCCGCCCAGCAGTATATAAACTCCGTCATGCTAGTTACGCTGTACGAGTTATTCTAAGCGACTGTATAAAGTCACCACAACGAAAACAAACTACAACTAAAATTAGTTTCTATCTGACACAGATAGACAGCAGGTCATAACTTCTTACCTGAAGTTCAGTTCCTCTGCCACTATGACCGGCGGCCGCCTCGGGTCTCTCCTCCTCTTGCCTCCCCTTTCCTTCATCCACCTGCTGGCCTCCACCACTTGCTGATCTTGCTAAATCTATGGAAGCTATGCCATAGCTACCACCAAACAATTCAGTAATTTTCACACATTTGGCAGCGTCTGCCTGAAGGGCTTGTTTCTTTTTGGCCCTAATTTTTTCGGCACCTCCTTTCCTTTTTTTGTTCTCCATTTTCTTTAGTTCGTCTATAAGATTGCTAAACAAGGGGGAGGGTGCATCCGACCTCCTCGGCTGTAATTGGTCCAGCCCAGAGTCGATCATGACCAATTCGCCAATCCAACGCCTTTCATTGTTTATACCCTTCCCAAAAAAACACCAAAAAATCGCCAGCGGCCCACCGGGCAAGTGCCCGGTATGCACGATGGCCAGTCCAGCTATGAGGGCAGGGCTGTGTTGGTCTGAGACTGTAGAGATTAAAAAGTCCACAGGAGAGATGGTAGCTGATTAAACAAGTGTCATGAGATAATAACAAAATGCAAAGATTGGTGACAGCGCTTGGAACCATAAGGCAACAAAAACTGTGAGAAATAATTTAGGCTCTGCCTGTGAATCACTCTTTGCTTCTCTTCTTCCTTCCATCCCATCATTTCATATATCACTCTGCACTTGCTGTCTATGTGAGAACAAGGCACAACTTGCTATTGCAATAAACTATAATCTAATTATCCACACCTAACAACTCCAGCACTTAATCTATAATAAAATGATGACAGAAAAATGTTATAGCCCTGCCTTTAGTAGCCTCACACAGCTCCTGCTGTTTCCTCCTCATGTCCTTACCAGCCATGTCTGCACAATGTTATATCATGAGTAGTATTTTTTTTAAAAATCCATCTAAATAAAACACACACATGCACACACAGTGACATTTTAGACCTTCTTCAGAATACTGTATATACTGTGGGGATCACTGTGCTGATCCAGAATCCTTACATTATTATTTATTACTAGAGCTACAATAATAAAGCAAAGAGGAGGGGGAAGTAATAAATATGAAATAATGTATTTATGATGATTCCATTTGTTTCACTATCCACTCTGTGCAGGGCAAAGCTTATTACATTTTTAAACTGTAGAGATACAATCATTTTACTGCTGTAACATCCATATGTTGTCTTATTTAAAATATAAATCTAATATAATCTGCTTCTTAATGTATGTTCTTTAAAATACAGCTTGTGTTTTTAATATATTATAATTATAATAATGCATAATTATGTGGACATGCATATTAGATCGTTTTTAGTGAAATATAATCCCTCCAGAAAGGCAGGAAAAGCCCAGAAACTTGCTTTAAAACTAAATATGTTCCCTAAAACGGTGACAGAGCTACAGACCCATTACAGCCTTACACAGGTAGCCAGCAGCTATGACCAGCACTACTTGTGCAGTTAATAAAAGGACAGGTAATGTTTGTCGCGCTGTTGCACACACAGCACGCTTGTTTGTTTCAGTTCGTCAGTGGCAACAAGACAGCTTACCAACGTGTACGTAATAAGCTAACACTCCTGTGTGCTACACACTACAGTGTGCGCTGTACACCTACTTACTGGTTTTGTCGCATCAGTCTGTGTCTCTGAGTTAACTTGTGTTTCTCCTACAGCTCCGGATTGCTGAAAATGCGCGTGCTCTTTGTGAGCTCGTTCCCGGCTCGTAACCAGCGCGTTCTGCCGTCAAGGGCGATCATTGGTTAAATGTGATCATGTGACTGATGCAAGCCAGATCCTTTTATTTAGCAAAACTGTGATTAATAGTTAAATATTATTGTTGAGGGGCACAGACAGGACTCCGCACGCACACACACATTAAAAAAATAATAATAATAATTAAAAAAAAAAAAAAGTTGCCTCAACAAAAGGGCACCTTGGGCACCCATCAGGAAAGGGGCGGGTGCTCAAGCCCCTCTAGCCCCCCCCTCTGCACGTGCCTGCTGTTAGGTTAATTGTGCTGATCCTCGGGTTGGGGGATTTGTGTTTGTACTGGAGCGCAAAATTCAAACCAATGGAAGATGGACAACAAAAGTTCAAAGCCATCAGGTGCTCGGGTTAGAAAAAAGAGAAAAGATGCAGGTAAGCAGACGTGTGATTGGATAATGGCAGCTCATCCTGAACCAATCAGACTAAACTCCAAACAATACATTATGTTACAGATTTTAATATTAATTAGTCATTGTTACTTGTTGATTTGTCCTTTTCTCATTGTGTGACAAATTATGACGACTGTTTGGTAGCTGTTATTGTCTCTCTCTCTCTCTTCATGTGTGTTTCTCTGGTGAAACAATAGTTTTGTGTTAATGTTAGGGCTGCACGATTTTGCATAAAATGAGAATCACGATTTTTTGGCTTAGAATTGAGATCATGATTCTCTCATAACAATAAATAAACATAAAACAACAAATGTCTCACGTTTTGTTGTTGCAGCAAAATGTTGTCCTGCTTGAAATTCCGTCTCCACCGTTGCTCGACGCTGCGTGTACAGAGCAGGTAGTGCAACAATAGAAAAATAGTTGCGGGACGGCACTGTGTAGCGTTTGTCTAGGGTGTTGATCGTTTTCCTAAATCCCTCGTTTTGCACAGTGTTGATGGAGCCATATCTTTGGTCAGGTGATAAGTGATAGCCTCCGTAATGTCTTTGTGCCTGCGGGAGTTCGACGTGTATAGGGAAGCGCTGTATAAGGTTCCCGTTATTGATGTTTGGGTGGTTGACCGGGACGGATTTTCTCCTGTCACTTTCTCGTCATCCCTGACGTGCTCTCCGTTGTTGTTTCCCTGCTAATTTTAGCATCACACGGCACAGCTTCTGTATCACGTGGTATAAGGCTCCGCCCTTGTCATTTGTTGAGCAGGAAGAGTGAGCGCTTGTTTTCATGCAGAGTACGTCCCGGATCAAAATGTGAAGTTTTACAAATCACCACTTCTTTAGTGAATATCATTTCAGTCTCAGACAATCTCGTTTCTCTTACAGAGGTTGAATGCACCTTCTGCGGATGGCGGTACCACACAGTGTGCGTGGACTTCCCCTGCACAGAAGGCAACTACAAATGCTGTGAATGCTAAATAAACAGAAACAAATGATCCCTGTTGTCTTTGCTTGATGATTGGTTTGAGTCTTGACAATCCACATTGCTGGTGTTGCATCTTTCAATGCCAGCAATGGCAGGTATCAGTGCTCAAACCTTTTGTGTTTGTTTCCAACAAGTTGCCCACCTCGGGAAACAACAATGTGTTCTTTTACTTGTCAGATGAACATATGAGACACTTTGACTCTTCAGTGCAGTGTGGAGCCTAACAAAGATCTGTTTTGTGTCCCAGCTGATCAGCAGGAGGAGGAGAGTCTGACGGAGCAGCAGAGGAACATTTTCAGCTACTTGGACTCAGCTCAGCCACTACAGAGGAAACAATGAGCTCAACACAGAAGGTGACAGACAGAGCAGGACCATATGACCAAAGATATTTATCACCATATACAGGGAGTGCAGAATTATTAGGCAAGTTGTATTTTTGAGGAATAATGTTATTATTGAACAACAACCATGTTCTCAATGAACCCAAAAAACCCATTAATATCAAAGCTGAATATTTTTGGAAGTAGTTTTTAGTTTGAGCTATTTTAGGGGGATATCTGTGTGTGCAGGTGACTATTACTGTGCAGAATTATTAGGCAACTTAACAAAAAACAAATATATACCCATTTCAATTATTTATTTTTACCAGTGAAACCAATATAACATCTCCACATTCACAAATATACATTTCTGACATTCAAAAACAAAGCAGCGACCAATATAGCCACCTTTCTTTGCAAGGACACTCAAAAGCCTGCCATCCATGGATTCTGCCAGTGTTTTGATCTGTTCACCATCAACATTGCGTGCAGCAGCAACCACAGCCTCCCAGACACTGTTCAGAGAGGTGTACTGTTTTCCCTCCTTGTAAATCTCACATTTGATGATGGACCACAGGTTCTCAATGGGGTTCAGATCAGGTGAACAAGGAGGCCATGTCATTAGTTTTTCTTCTTTTATACCCTTTCTTGCCAGCCACGCTGTGGAGTACTTGGATGCGTGTGATGGAGCATTGTCCTGCATGAAAATCATGTTTTTCTTGAAGGATGCAGACTTCTTCCTGTACCACTGCTTGAAGAAGGTGTCTTCCAGAAACTGGCAGTAGGACTGGGAGTTGAGCTTGACTCCATCCTCAACCCGAAAAGGCCCCACAAGCTCATCTTTGATGATACCAGCCCAAACCAGTACTCCACCTCCACCTTGCTGGCGTCTGAGTCGGACTGGTGCTCTCTGCCCTTTACCAATCCAGCCACGGGCCCATCCATCTGGCCCATCAAGACTCACTCTCATGTCATCAGTCCATAAAACCTTAGAAAAATCAGTCTTGAGATATTTCTTGGCCCAGTCTTGACGTTTCAGCTTGTTAGAATTAGAATTAGAATTCAACTTTATTGTCATTGCACATGCACAGGTACAGGGCAACGAAATGCAGTTTGCATCCATCCAGAAGTGCTTTAGTGATATAGATATATTACAATATATATTAGCAATAGTATAGATATGTAAGTATATTACAGAAATGGGTCTATTATGGTATGTTATAATGTACACGGTATGAAGTATGTTGTGAATATGCTATAACTATAAGTATGTACAGGCTGTAGTGAGTACAAGCTATGTACAGGATATAAATATGAAAAACTATACAGAATATGAAATAAATAACTTTACAGAAATCTGAGATATACAGCTATACAGAAATGGGAACTATGCAGGTTGTAAACAGTTGTAGGATTAAAGATTATCGAATGTACAGAATGATTATTTACACAGAGCTATACAGTAGTGCAGTTAAGATAAGTGAGGGTGTGGATAATTTCTACAGAGGCTATATAAAGTGCCAGTGGTTGTGAGTGGTGGTTCACTCCATGTTATTATTGTGTGTTTGAGGGTCTAGGGCCCTATTTCAGGAAGCCGGTTTAGTGCAAACTCTGAGTAAGTATACCCTGAGTTAACGAAAACTCTGGGTTTTCAGTTTCACAAAGCGAGTTCAGATGAAGCCTGAGTGAGTTACTATGACAACACTCTCCGTGAAGCTAACCTGCTCCCTAGCAGGTTTACTTCAACTAACCCTGACTTTCTCCGCCTCTTTGTCGGAAACCTGACTGTAGGAAGTGTCAGACATGGCGTGCCCCTTCCTTGAAGAGCCAGTAGATGTTGAAGCCCAAATTCTCCGCAGAGCTCTCCGCCGGGAGAGAGTGATTAGAGCGCGTTTGGACATTTTATCATTTCCTGATGATTTTCTGTGTGAACGTTACCGTTTTTCAGCACAATCTATAATTTATTTGAATAACATCCTCAGGGCTAATATTGCTCATGTGACACATCGCGGACATTCTCTCAGTTCTGTACATATTATTTGTATTGCACTTCGGTTTTTTGCAAACGGGAGCTTTCTGTATAATATTGGTGACGCTGAGCACGTTTCCAAGGCTACCGTCTGTCGGGCAGTCAGGAATGTTACAGTTGCACTGAAACGTCTCCTGTACTGGTTTGTGGTGTTCCCCGGTCACAGACCCACAAGATTTATCAAAGAGGGATTCCACAAAATTGCAGGTATCAGGATGAACAAAACTTAATTCATGATGTGGTGATACTTGAACTACTACTTAAATTTTACATTTATTTTCACGGTTCCCAGGCGTGATTGGCTGTATAGATGGCACTCACATTCCAATTATTGCTCCTTCAGTAAATGAAGGAGACTATGTGAACAGGAAGTCTTTCCACAGCATTAATGTACAGGTACATAGTTCCCTGTAGCATTTCAAACTAACAAATTATTTCATTATAGTAATGGATGCTAATTTGTGTTCTCTGCACTGTGAAGATCATATGTGATGCTGCCAACATTATCACAAATGTGGAAGCCAACTGCTCAGCCTCTGTGAGTGGTGGTGGTGGAGGACCCCCACCTGTTTTTCGGGCCTCCGCTTTTTTTCTGTTGGCTATAACGGGTCACATTTGAGCATACAGAGTAAGCAAATATTTACTTGTAATGTGCTCAGATAATTTCAATAAGTGCTTACAGAAAGAAAATTAATGTAGCCTCTAACTGCAATCGATTTACATCGGACAAACAGACCAAGCACTATGGCTCATAATACAATTACACCTTACCTGTTTGGACTATATTTTTATATTTCATTTTTACTTGCTGCCAGGAACGTTTGGGGCCTGTTGGGTTGCACCTGCGCTCACATCACGTCACAAAATAAAATGTATAAAATAAAAAATGAAATATAATAAAATAACGTGTTAAATGGGTGGAAATCCCTAGATCAATGTTTAAATTAACACTCACGCATTGACTCTGTCGGCTATGTTTTGCCATGCATGCTCCCTTTCTTTTGCAGCTGAGGCTGTGTTACTTTTTTTCTGCAAAATTTGCATGTTATCAGCATATGCTGCCATCAGAATTTCGGCCTCAAGCGCTGTAAAATACATTGACCGCACCTTCTTTCCCTCCGTCTCCATGGTGACTCGCTTAATCTGTGCTCCACTAATCAGGGCTTTATGTATCCTCGTGCGTGTGCTTAACTTGGGGTTAAAGCAACTCCGCGTTGACTGAACTACTTGTTATCAGCTTTTCTGAAACCGAATATTCCGAGTTGGACATTTCGGGGTTACTCAACCCTGAGTATCATTTTTCACTCTGTGTTTTCTAAACCGGCTTCCTGAAATAGGCAAGGCAAGGCAAGGCAAATTTATTTGTATAGCACAATTCAACAACAAGGTGATTCTAATAGGGTACAGTTGTCCATTGTGGGTGTGTGTATGTTGAGTCCATAAGTTAACGTGGGTCAGATGTCAGGAGGCAGAGTTCAGGAGTCTGACAGCTGTGGGGAAGAAGCTGTTCCGGTACCTGGTGGTATTAGTCCGGAGGCTCCTGTAGCGCCTCCCAGAGGGCAGGAGGGTGAAGAGTCCATGTGATGGGTGACTGGGGTCTTTGATGATTTTCCCAGCCCTTTTCAGACACCGCTTCCTGTAGCTGTCTTTTATGGCAGGAAGTGGTGCTCCGGCGATGCGCTGGGCAGTTTTCACGACCCTCTGCAACGCCTTCCGGTCCGAGGCAGAGCAGTTCCCGTACCAGACTGTTATACAGTTGGTCAGGATGCTCTCGATGGTGCAACGATAGAAGTTCACCAGGATGTCTGAGGACAGGTGGTTCTTCCTCAGAGTCCTCAAGAAGAAGAGGCGCTGGTGAGCCTTCTTGACCAGCTTGGAGCAGTTGGTCGACCAGGTGAGATCCTCGGAGATGTGGACTCCCAGGAACTTGAAGCTGCTCACACGCTCCACAGCCGTCCCCTTAATGTGGATGGGTGGATGTGGGTCAGCATTCCTCCTGTAGTCCACGATGAGCTCCTTGGTCTTCTCGGTGTTAAGCAGCAGGTTGTTTGTGTCGCACCACTCAGCCAGACGATCCACCTCCTCCCTTTAGGCGGCCTCATCGTTGTCACTGATGAGGCCAATCACCGTGGTGTCATCTGCAAACTTAATGATGGTGTTGGAACCATCAGCAGGTCTGCAGTCGTGGGTGAAGAGGGAGTAGAGGAAAGGGCTCATCACACAGCCTTGTGGTACACCGGTGTTCATTGTGATGGTTGATGAGCAGTGGTTATCCAGCCGGACATATTGGGGGCGATTGGTCAGGAAGTCCAGTAACCATTTGCAGATGAGGGAACTGATGCCCAGGTCTGTCAGTTTCCTGATGAGTTGTGAGGGGTGGATTGTATTGAATGCTGAACTGAAGTCTATAAACAGCATTCTGGCGTAGGTGTTGTTGTTGTCCAGGTGTGAGAGGACAGAGTGCAGTGCGATGGAGAAAGCATCCTCTGTGCTCCTGTTCTGGCGGTATGCGAATTGGTGGGGGTCCAGGGTGGGGGGGAGACAGGATTTGAAGTGTGCTAGGACCAGCTGCTCTAAGCACTTAGTGATGATGGGGGTGAGTGCTACTGGGCGGTAGTCATTGAGGCAAGATGGGTTGGAGTTTTTGGGTATCGGGACGATGGAGGTGGATTTGAAGCAGGCCGGTACCACAGCGTGGGCCAAGGACAGATTGAATATGTCTGTGAGCACTCCTGCAACCTCCCCAGAACACGCTCTAGGGCTCTAGAGTGCGACCAATTTGGTCGCAAATGCGACCAAATTTTTCAGTGGTGCGACTAAAAAAAAATATTTGGTTGCACCTGTGCGACCAACTGTTCGGGTAGCAAAAAAAAAAAAAAAAAAAAATCTGCAACCTTCCCTGTGGTCAACAACAGACACACATTTTGCCCCTATCGTGGACTAAACCAATCAGAGATAGTCAGGGGCGGGACCTCTCTGATTGGCCGTGGTCCAGTTGAAAGTGCAGGTGGAAGTGGGAGGTGAGTAGCTTGAATAAAGCGATATCAATTCATTAAATCCTGAATCGACTTTTAAATATAACTGTGTTTTGCCAGAAACGCCAGATTCTCAGATTAAAGCTCACAAAACCAGTTCAACAACAACCAAACAGCAGATGAGAGCAGGTACACGGATTCCACACAAAGACGTAAACACAGCACAGACCCGACGCATCAGAATTAACTTTGTCTTTCTCGGCTTTCTCACCCGACGGCCCGTAGACGGACACGCTGTCGGAGCTTAGCGATCCTGATGCGTCCGGTCCACGCTGTGTTTACGTCTTTTTGCGCTGATTCTGAGCTGCAGGTTTTGTCTCTCCAACCAAAATTCACCGAGCTGAATTTTGCTGTTTTGCTTCCACGACTATTAAAATCGCACTTCATGCACAGCTAGCTCTCTCTATCTCTCTCTGTACTTCAAGAACAGTTTCCCGTCTCCAATCTCTGTTTTCTGTATTATTCATTCGCTTATTACCCACCAGTCTACCGTTGTTTACAGCGCTGCGGCTGCTGTCTTTTTCTTTTCTTTTTCTTTTTTTCACTTAAATGACCTCGAACAAGAAAGCCTGTTTTTTTCTGTTGTTCAATACTGAAGAAATTTAAACTTTATATGCAGAACATTGTAGAATATTTTAAGGTTATCTGCTATAAAAAGCCAGACCAGGAAAATCTCCTTCATGTTTTTCTGTGTTTTATTCTCAGTTACTTTCACACAAAGGCATCTGCTGTGATGCTCACAATTCTGATGAAGTCAGTACTGATAAATGATCAGAATTATAATATTTCTGACTGTCTGAGGCTAAGTTGAATCGAATCGGGACTTTGAAAACCGGAATCGAATGGATTATAGAAATCAGTGATGATACCCAGCCCTAGTGAGCAGCCTAGGCACGACAGACGTGGATGTAGCTGTAATAGGAAAAGAACTATTGCTAACTTTTCTGTTAAGGCCTGATCCTTCTGAAATTCATAGCCAGTGCTCTGACACGGTGTCATCAATCTTTGAATGCTGAAAAAGCACAGTGTATCCAGAAAAACACATTATATTATATAAATTATTAGAAAATTTGTGTGCGCCTAACTTTTGTGCCGGTACGCCTAACTTTTTAAAGTTAGGCGTACTGGTACGCCCATGGCAAAAAGTTAGTCTAGAGCCCTGCGCTCTGAGAACACGCCCGGGGATGCCATCAGGACCTGCAGCCTTGTGGACATTGATCCTGTTCAGCACCGCTCCTACATCGGTGGGGGAGAGAGTCAGAGGTTGGTGGTCTGGCGTCATGTCTGCTTTGGTTGTGGTTGTGGGGTTCCCCTCGCTCAAAACGAGCTCGTTGAGGAAGGAGACATCAGAGGATGCGGGGGAGGGTTTGGTGGTCCTGTAGTCTGTAATGGTCTGGAGTCCTTGCCACATGCGTCGGGGGTTGGAGTTGGAGAAGTGTTCTTCTACCTTCTTTTTGTAATGGTGTTTGGCTTTTTTGATGCCCTTCTTTAGATTAGCCCTGGCTGTGCTGTAGGCGTGTGCATCTCCTGACCTAAAGGCGGTGTTGCGGGCGTTCAGGAGGAGACGAACATCCCGGTTCATCCAAGGCTTCTGGTTGGGGTACATGGTGATCCGTTTCTGGGTGGTGACACTGTCTGTGGTTTCGGAGATGTAATCCAGTACAGATGAGGCGTACTGGTCCAGGTCTGTGTGGGTGAACATATTCCAGTCTGTGTTTTTAAATCTGTCCTGGAGCACTGCGTCTGTCCCCTCTGGCCACACTTTAATTGTCCTCACAGCAGGTTTCACACGTTGGATGAGTGGTGAATACCTAGGTGTGAGGAACAGGGAGAGATGGTCCGATTGTCCAATGTGGGGGAGGGGTGTGGCTTTGTAGGCTCCAGCCAGGTTGGAATACACATGGTCTAAAGTCTTGTCTCCTCTGGTGTGGCAGGAGACATGTTGGTGAGAGGAGGGAGGAGGGGAGGACTGTCTTTAAGTTGGTGTGGTTGAAGTCGCCAGCAACAATAAAAGCAGCTTCGGGGTGTTTGTTCTGGTGTTTGTTAATGGCTGCAGAAAGTTCTTTCATGGCCAACCTAGCATTAGCGTCGGGGGGGATATACACGGCAGTGAGTATGATCGAAGTGAGTTCTCTGGGGAGATAATAAGGTCTGCATTTGACCATTAAAAACTCCGCATTAGGTGAGCAGTGACTCTCAGTAGTAGTGGAGTTCATGCACCAAGCATTGTTAATATAAATGCACAAACCTCCACCTCTGGTCTTGCCGGAGTCATCTGCTAGCCTGTCGGCTCGGTGTGTGTGTGGCATCCTGCTAACTCGATAGCATTGTCCGGGCAGCTGTTGTTCAACCATGTTTCGGTGAAAAACATGACATTTGAGTCCATAATCCGTCTGTTGTTAGTGATGGAGACCCGTATCTCATCCATTTTGTTTGCCAGAGAACGGACATTGGCGAGGAAAATACTGGGTAAAGGCAGCTGGTGTGGTGTTAGCTTTAGCTTAGCCCGTAGCCCTCCGCGCCTACCTCGCCTTTGTTTACGATCTCGGCGCCGTCTGCGTGCACTTCCGCCCGGCCGGGGAGAGTGGGCAGCCTCCAGTGTTCTGGAGATCTCTGGGATGAGTCGGAGATCGGCGATAAAACTGTTGGAGTTGTGAGTCCAGATGTCCAGAAGCTCTTGTCTGCTGTAGGTCAGCAACGCACAGCAATTCTGGACGAATAATCCGGTTAAAAGTAGATAAAAAACCGCTAAATAGCAGATTCTGGAGAGACACTGAGCCTCGCGTTGTTCATGCGCTGTCATCTTGTGTGTCTTGTTCAGTGGTGGTCGTCTTTCAGCCTTTCTTACCTTGGCTCTGAGTATTGCATACGTTGTGCTTTTGGGTACTCCAGTGATGTTGCAGCTCTGAAATATGGCCAAACTGGTGGCAAGTGGCATCTTGGCAGCTGCACGCTTGACTTTTCTCAGTTCATGGGCAGTTATTTTGCGCTTTGGTTTTTCCACACGCTTCTTGCGACCCTGTTGACTCTTTTGAATGAAACGCTTGATTGTTCGATGATCACGCTTCAGAAGCTTTGCAATTTTGAGACTGCTGCATCCCTCTGCAAGATATCTCACTATTTTTGACTTTTCTGAGCCTGTCAAGTCCTTCTTTTGACCCGTTGCGTAATAATTCTGCACACCTGATATAGGGTGTTGATGTCATTAGACCACACCCCTTCTCATTACAGAGATGCACATCACCTAATATGCTTAATTGGTAGTAGGCTATCGAGCCTATACAGCTTGGAGTAAGACAACATGCATGAAGAGGATGATGTGGACAAAATACTCATTTGCCTAATAATTCTTCACTCCATGTATACATTTGAACATTTGCCATAACGATGTAGCTGACGATAGAATTGACACGAGACAAGCAGCTGTTGTTTATGTGCATTAAAGTTATATAAAAATGTAACAGTGCAAATGCTAATTCCTCGCTGACAGTTTAACCAAAAGGCGTTTCCAGTGGAAACTGGCCGACACATCCTGAGCATAACCATGTATAATATCCACTAAACTTCAGAAGAGGTTATACAGTCGTGGCCAAAAGGTTTGAGAATTGCATAAATATTGGAACCTGGAGAAGTTGCTGCTTAAGTTTTTATAATAGCATTTTGCCTGCACTCCAGAATGTTATGAGGAGTGATCAGATGAACTGCATCGTCCTTCTTTGCCATGAAAACGAACTTAATCCCCAAAAAGCCTTACCACTGCATTTCATTGCTGTCATCAAAGGACCTGCTGAGACCATTTCAGTGATCGTCTTCTTAACTCAGGTGAGAATGTTGGCGAGCACGAGGCAGGAGATCATCATGGCTGTATCCCGATTCAGGTTCTGCAGCTTTAAAGTCCTCAAGGGCCGCGAACTCAAAGACCGCTAAGGCCGAAGTGCGAGGCTCGTAGGCTCGTGAAATGGGACGTCTAGCGTCCGTCGCGCTGCCCTGGTTGCCTAGCAACCATGATACTAACAGTTATTTATATATATATACATATTTATATATATATTTATATTATTTCTGAGAGTGTATCATGTAACACTATAGATCAACTTAGCTCAGAATATATAAAGCATATAAACAGTTACAGCAATATGATGCAACAAACACAGCAGCTACTGATCCAAAATACTCAAAGCTTCATAGAACTGAAACCAACATTTATTTTTAGCTCCATCCTGCTGCTGATACAGACTTTAGGTTTCTGAACATTAAACTTGTTGCTGCCTTTCATAGTGTGTAACTTGAAGGCCCTGAGTACTTTCTCCCACACTGGAAACACTGGGATGATCACATTATTTGAACATTACCTAATAAGACTGATTCAGCACAGACAGTTATGTTAAACTTTCCTAGCAGTCCTTCACAAACAGGGAACAGTCTGTCTATTCTCTCAATCTGTCAGCTGCTGCTTGCTCTTCCTCCTCCTCTTCCTCACACACTGCTGAGTTTGTCCTGGTGGATCATCAGGGCTGCAAAGCCTCACAGATGATGTGCAGCAGTGGCTCCCTCAGTCTGTCCTCACTCTGGACACTTGCAGTCGTCACACATGGAAATCAAATGTGTGATAAGCTGCAGGATTCAAACACAAGTGTAACTTATAAACACATGTTCATACTTTTATTACACAATCAGAGAGAAAGAAACAGAGAGAGAGTGCAGGACAGACAGACAGGTGACAGTCTCAGGTGTACACACTGCTACACAACAGCAGCAGAGAAGCAGGATTTAGTGTTTGTGTTATTACGAGTGTAAACAAGAAGAGTTCCAGATGGTGCAGTGGACACATGTGTGACTGCTGTGATTAAAGCATCTTTCTTTCAGCTTAACGAGTGAACCGTCAGCTCGTTCAAACACACGTTAAAGTGCGTTTGGCTCGACACCACCGAACAGAGGCAGCAATATAACACAGCTAACATTAACAGTGCAGTGAATCCTGCTTGTGCCGTGATGTTCAGGACTGCAAACCGAGCAGCATCACTGACTTTCAGCTTGTTGTGTTTGTGGATATATGACTGACTTTAATTATCCACAAAATCATCACATTCTCTGTCAGATTAAGGTCGACTATTGAACGGCGTATATTTTAAAGGCTTTAAAACCAAGTTAACGCTGAAAGTACAAACATCACTAATGTCACATAACTCTGCCGACAAGGCATAGCTATGGCTATGAAATGCTCTTTGTGTATCACTTCTTCATTATGAAAGATGTCATTAATGCACTAGTAATGTCTCATCTGGAGTATTGTTCAATCATTTGGTCAGCAGCTAATAAGACAGATCTTAACAGACTTCAGTTAGTCCAGAATAAGGCGTCCAGATTAGTGTGAAGATGTTCATACTATACTAATATTGATAAAATGCATAATAACCTTTCTTGGCTTCCTGTACAGGCTAAAATATTCTATGGCTTACTTGTAGTTCTAAAGAAAGCAATTCTGTTAAACACACCACATTTATTCTGCTCAGCTGCAGTATCCAGATGAAATACATCATCATATTACACAGTTTTCAACAAGCTGCAATTTAGTAAATGCTCGAGTTAAAAGTAACGTTTTGTAAAACTGTTACATTTAGAGCAACTTTTAAAAGGGATAAGTTGCCTTAAAAAATTAGAGAATTATTCAAAACTTCAATGAACACTTAAAAGCCGATTTACAGAGCTTTTAGTTGTTGTAAATATTGTAAGACATGATTTGTTTTTGAAATTTGTGTAATGTGCCTCAATGTTATTGATATTATTATTATTATTATTGATTGCTTATATTTGAACAATTGTGAAACCTCACTGTGGATGTAAGAGTGAAATTATGTGGATATCTTGAATCCACTTTATTGTGTAATATTTTATGTGATTATTTGACGGAAGACGAGCAACATCTGTTGTGGAAGCTAACGGGGTTCCTTTAGAATAAACAAACATAGGATTTATTATCACTGAATAATTCTGTATAAATCTATACAAATTATAGAAATATGTAATAGGAAACAACAAAATAATCTAAATTATAAAATTGTGTGTGTGTGTGTGTGTGTGTGTGTGTGTGTGTGTGTGTGTGTGTGTGTGTACAATCAGGAAGGATGGGCATGATTTTAGTGTTTGAACAGTCATGAATTATCTTTAACAGCAGGTTGGATGTAATGTGTTAGAACTACCAGCAGGTGGGGATAAGAGACCTTTAAGGTGTTTGGTGCCACGCTCCACCTTCAGGTTTAAAACTAGTGTTAATGGAGTTTGAAGGTTGAGTTTGTTCCATGACTGCATTTCACTCACTGCCTCTGTTTGTATCTCTGTCACTGCAGGACCAACATGGAGCCAGAAGTCAGCGCTCTCAGGAGGCCGACAAACCTCACAGAAGAAAGGGAGAGAAAAAACACACCTGTGACGAGTGTGGGAAGGGTTTTACTGTGAGGGCTTCACTAAAACGGCATCAGGTCATCCACACTGGTGAGAGACCGTTCAGCTGTGACTTGTGTGGGAAGGGTTTTACTGTGAGGGCTTCACTAAAACAGCATCAGGTCATCCACAGAGGAGTTAAAGCGTACAGCTGTGATCAGTGTGGCAGAGCTTTTACTCAAAGTAGCAACTTACAGAGGCATCTAGTTACCCACTCTGGAATTAAGGCATACAGCTGTGACGAGTGTGGGAAGGGTTTTACTGTGAGGGCTTCACTAAAACGGCATCAGGTCATCCACACTGGAGAGAGACGGTTCAGCTGTGACTTGTGTGGAAAGTCTTTTTCCTTGAAGGATTCCCTAAAACAACACCAACTCATCCACAGTGGAGTTAAAGCGTACAGCTGTGATCAGTGTGGCAGAGCTTTTACTCGCAGTAGCCACTTACAGAGTCATCTAGTTACCCACTCTGGAATTAAGGCATACAGCTGTGGTCAGTGTGGCAGAGCTTTTACTCACAGTAGCCACTTACAGAGGCATCTAGTTACCCACTCTGGAATTAAGGCATACAGCTGTGACATCTGTGGAAAAACTTTCAGCCAGAGAGGGAGCCGAAATATACACCTACGCATTCACACCAGACATGATGTGTACTGCTGTGAACAGTGTGGCAAACAGTTTACAACAGATGCACAGTTACAACGACACATGTTTACCCACACTGAGGAGAGACCTTATCAATGTGACCTGTGTGAGAAGACTTTTAAATCTCCACGTCACCTGAGACGACACCAACAGATCCACACCAGAAAGAGACTCTACAAGTGCAGCTACTGTGAGGTATGTATTTATATTGTTATCTTGTCATTTTAGCCTGACTGTTTGGAACAACTCTGCTCATTAAACTGTGTTAGCATGTTAGCAATTCTACTGCATGGAAAAGCAGCTCTGAGTGATTATTCAGATTTTCCTTTCAGTTATGATTTTAGTATTACTGTAGTATTATGGTGGTAGTATTGTAGTTATTGCAGCCCAGTAAACTGAGTGTGTTAACTGAAACAGTCAAATGTAGTTGGACGTCTGCAGAGATGCTCTTTATTTCAGGCGACGTTCAGGATACGAATGTTGAAGGACTGACTTACACTGTCTTTGTGTCTTTGTTTAGAAGCAGAGCGACACAGATGGATCCAGTTCTCAACCCTGTCATCACTGTGGTGGTGGGAAAGACTTTCATTGTGACCTCTGTGGAAAAACTTTCAGTCGGCAAAAGACCCTAAAAGTACATCAACGTAGACACACTGGAGACAAACTGAAATACTGCAAAGAATGTGGGAGAAGCTTCACCACATCACATCGCTTAAAACAACATGAACTGATTCACAGTGGGGTTAAAAAGCACCTCTGTGATCAGTGTGGGTCATCCTTCACCACTGAAGGTGAGCTTAAAAGACACAAACAAGTCCACACAGGAGAGAAACCACACAAGTGCAGCTACTGTGAGAGAAGCTTCTCACAGTCAAGTACTCGTAACAGGCATGAACGTACACACATGGAAGGAAACTACAGCTGTGACCAGTGTGACAAGAGCTTCAGGAATCTCAGTTCATACTCTGCACACAAACGATCCCACGTTACTAATAAACTGTTTCACTGTTACCAATGTGCCCAAACATTCACCTCATTGTCTGCTCTGTGCAAACATCAGCGCGATCACTCAGGGCTGAAATCACTCCCATCACTGGATCACAGTGAATCTGAAGACACAGAAAGATCCTCTGGTTTCTGTGTCAGACTCAAAAAGCTTGAGATCAGGCTCCACAGAGTTCAGATAGAATCATTTAAACTTGTGTTGAACTGAACTGGTTGCTGGGCTGAACTTCTACATAATACAGATCTACATGGGATCTTCTTTTCTGTGTTTTACTGAGTCAGTTTTGTCCTTTTTTCTCTGTCCTGGTTTTGCTCGTCTGTAAATGATTGAAACTCAGTCAAATAGTTCATTGTTCTCCAGCAAAACGTTTTGGAAACTCATGTTTAACATTTAAAACTCTGACATGTTTTAGCACACAAGGCTTCATCGGGGGAGTTCACTCATGATTGGACCATGAGAACAAAGGTTTGTAGTTCTTTCAAAGAGAGTCTTGGAGATGTTTGATGTTTCTGTTTCTCTGAAACCACCTGAAAGAAAAACTATTTTTCTTGCTTTATGTAGTGTGGAAGTTTTTAATGTTTCTTCATCTGTGATGTTCTTGAATGTGTTCACGTGAAGATGGTACAAATAAACTGTCCTTTCAGCTTTAGCTCCTAATTTATTCATTATTTATGGATGTAGCACAGCAGCCGTCTCTTGATTAACACATGGAGGGCTCGGGATCTGATGGTGTCGTCTCCCTAATTTGCCCACTCAGTAAATCTCACTCATGGCCAAGAAATTGAAATAGACCTTGTTTCCCTGCTGGATAGTGATCCACTGTAACTCTGCTCCTCCTTCCTGTTTAGGATTTCTGTGGCTGAAGTAAAATTCCCTCCATCCATCACTTATCCCAGCTAACCCAAAGTGAAATAAAGTTTTGCTCGTCTTAAAAAAGCATTACAATAATGGGCATTACCAATGCAAACTGAATGATACAGAAGATGAAAGAAGAGACTTTGATCAGTTAATAAAGCTCATGATCTTGATTCATTGTGGCTGCTACACAGATACTTCTGGGTCACTTCTCTCAGTTAGGAACCTTCCTCACCAAACTGACTGTTGGACCACACCCCTGGTTTCATGAGAAATTGTTTCAGCCATGATTTCTCTTCCTGTATTTCAGAGTAAAGACTGAAGTGACAAATGGAAGCATGTTTAAAAAGCACAATGTGAGAGAGACGTTGAGGTCCTTAGAAGTTACCCTGGGTTTTACTGTCACCCTGCTAGATGTTACACACCTTGTTATTGGACTGATTTCTACTGCTGGACTACTCCTGCGGAGAGTAACAATACTCTTACTAATTAGCTCCCTTTCACACCTTTGGGGATATTTATTTTTGTGTTTGCAGCGCTGTGAGCCAGAACAGCGAGAGAAAAATCTGCAACAGCGACGAGCCGAATGCTTACGTGAATCGCAGCAGCTGCACATGTGCTACGCTGAATTAGAGGATATCTTTGCTCTGGATTTCTATTTCTACTTTTTCATTTCTATATGATTCTTCTTGCATCTAAACAAAGATGATTCAATTTGCTAAATGTTGATGGCTCTTCGTGCTCAGGTGTAAATGAGACGTAATATTTGCTCTTGGTTTGGTTCTCCTGTACAGAACCTTGCAGTACAACAGAAACCTAAAAACATTATTTGTAGTTGTTATTCTTAGTTGCTCTGCTGCCTAAATACCACAGGGTCTGATTATGAAGTTATTGAGCTGCACATACTTTACGACCTGCTTAATTTCGAGGTCACAGCATCTGTAGAGCAGCTGGAACATAATGAAGTCTACAAGGTTAAAGTTTTCTCTTCAGTTATTGTTCTTTCTGCTGCTTGGTTTGATGGATCTGAGAGCTTTTGTTTTTATTATTGTTATTATAATTATCATGAATATTTTACTCTCTAGAAGCTTTAAAATAGTGTTTGTGTTTGAAAAAATTGATTTAAGAATTGAACAGAAACATCTGTCCTTCTGAAAATCGCCCAAAGGCACGGAGACAAAGTCAAAGGATGCAACCTGTAACTTTCTCTTCCTTCATGTCAGGACCATCATCCATGATTTATATAAAATGCATATAGCAACAGTAGCACTTTAGTTTGGACTTTATGATTTCTGTAACTGGAAAATATTATTTTGTTTAAAGACAGAAGTGACCGCATAGTTGCAACATCAAAGGGAAATATGAATTAATTAGCATCAAGTATATTTGTTGCTTAAGCGTTTGCACTATAACTTAAGTAGGATTATAACTTTTAAGGAAGGAAAGATTTCAGATATTTAGTTCACTGTTTCAGTTATTTTATATGAAATTAAAACATTTACGTTGGTCAAATATGATGCTCTAAATCAAATAAAAGTTTGAAAATAAATGATGTATTTTTAAATGCTGCAACAAATGTTCACAAAAAGTAACTATAATTAAAACCAGTTAAACAAAATCAAATGTTTGAATCATGCTTAACCAAATGCCAGGCTGGAGAGCTGAACCTAAAGTATACGTAGAAAGATTTCAACATCTGAGCAGTTTTTAATGTTTTTATCACATATAAATGTCACAGCAGTGGGTCCTGGCCCAATGCTTTGTGTTTTTGGTTTTCTTTGACTCTTGTTTTTCTTGGTTTTTGTTCTTCTTATTTATCAGGCTCTCAGTAATCTTAGTTCTCCCTCCCTCAGTGTTCATTTCAGCCTGTGTTTAGTTTCTGTTCCCGTGTCCCACGTTTCATCGTTTCATGTCGAGTCAGCCCTGTCTCTCTGTTTCCTGTGTCTCCCCAGTCAGCCCCGCCTCCCTCGGGCACTCATGTGTGATACAGAGTAATAAACCTGACTACATTTGCTACACTCTCTTTATTACCTGTTACTTTAAAATTCATACACTAATTATGTCTGCCCATCTCTCTAATGTGAAGGTCAAAGGTCAACATCCCAGTGACATAAGAATAATCCCAAAGGGGCAAAGGCAGCGGTTAATTTAGCACATTTACCATTAAGGGTACAGCAAGGATATACTTTTACTTATTGTGGCAGGGGTGTGGTCTCTGGCCTGCTGCAGTGGAGGCTGGTGGCGGGACGTTGGACGGCACAGGTGAGGGTGATGGAGCTCATGACTCTCCCCTTTATAGTGACGGAGGAGACTAGCGTGGGGGAAGCGTGTAGTGGAGGAAGCCGAGGAGAGAGCTGGTTTCTGGCTACAAAGACGGCGTCAAACCAGAAAAGATTGCTCGTGGTCAAATGTCAAAGGAGCTTGCAAAGAAAAGGGTCTGGACTTCTTTAAGTTACTTGAAGACGTTTCGCCTCTCATCCGAGAAGCTTCTTCAGTTCTAAGGTCAAATGGTGGAGAGTCCCAGATATAAACCTAGTGGGAGTGACCCCCCACAGAGGGACAAAAGGACCCCCTGATGATCCTCTAATCGCCTGAGCCAAGGTGTGAAACTGGGTGTGGGACCCAATCAGCCAGAGTTTCGGGTGAGTTCATTGTGAAACCTGGTCCCACCTTATCATGCGAATTCCTGAGATCAGATGGCCCAGGATGTGAGTGGGCGTTAAGGCGTCTGGAAGGGATCTCAAAACTGGATTATAGATGGCAGAGAGTTGGTGTCGTAAACCCCGCCTCTGTTCAAAGATTGTCGCTCACAGTGGACATAGATGGCTTCCTTCACTCCTCTTTCAAACCATCTGTCCTCTCTGTCCAAAATGTGAACATTGGCATCCTCGAAAGAGTGTCCTTTATCCTTAAGATGCAGATGGACTGCTGAGTCTTGTCCTGTGGAGGTGGCTCTTCTGTGTTGTGCCATGCGCTTGTGAAGTGGCTGTTTGGTCTCTCCGATGTAGAGGTCTGGGCATTCCTCGCTGCACTGTACAGCATACACCACGTTGTTAAGTCTGCGTTTTGGCGTTTTGTCTTTCGGGTGAACCAGTTTGTCTGAGCGTGTTGCTGGGTCTGAAATGCACCGGGATGTCATGCTTGGAGAAAACTCTCCTGAGCGAAGTGCTCTAATAGGGCGACATGGTACTACAAGGTCATTAAGATAAAATGGGGCCTGATTACTTAAGACCTTGTATGTGAGGAGCAGGATTTTGAATTCAATTCTGGATTTAACAGGAAGCCAATGTTGTTGCGTCTGTCCTTCTTATCCTCCCTCGCTGGTGTCTGATCTTCTGATCTTCTTCTTACTTTAAAGTCAGCAAAGAGGCTCCTTTGACTACGATGACCTGGATGACTGAGAACCTTCACAGACACTTGTGGTCAAATAATGTGTCAATCACCTGTGAAACAAACTGTGTGTGGCTCAGTTCATGTCACAGTGTTGTTTAGTATATCTTCACTTGTCTCACTCTCCTTCTGTTCTGTCCATCAGGACGATCCTCAGCGCTTACACAGATCCTCCATCGATGTTGTAACTGTTGGCATGATGACATTGTATATAATTTGGATTATTTCTTTATCTTGTCAAGATCTATGTCATGATTGTAAATTGTTTAAGCTGTACATTACTGTTTGTTTTTTGTAGTCAACGTTTTGGTGCTTTGTGCTTTTATTTTGAAAGTCAAGTTCGCTTACAAGTTGCGCTAGAATAAAGGTTTTTAGTGGTTTTATTATAAAGGTTTTATTATTATATAATAATGATAATAATAATATCAATAACATTGAGGCACATTGTGTGGAGGAGGTTCAGTCATATCCTGATCATCCAGACAGATTTGATGGTTTTTATCCTCACCTGCTGTGTAGAAATGGTCTGACTGGTTGCTGTTACTGGGAGGTCGAGTGGAGAGGAAACGTTTATATATCAGTGAGTTACAGAAGCATCAGAAGGAAAGGAGGCAGTGATGACTGTGTGTTTGGAAACAATGATCAGTCCTGGAGTCTGATCTGCTCTGATGATGGTCCTGATTCTGTCAGGCACAATAACAGACTAACATCCATCTCCTCCTCCTCCTCCTCCTCTGTCTCTAACAGAGCAGAAGTGTATGTGGACTGTCCTGCTGGCACTCTGTCCTTCTACAGAGTCTCCTCTGACACTCTGATCCACCTCCACACCTTCAACACCACATTCACTCAAACTCTTTATCCTGGGTTTATGTTAGGAATGAGCTATGAGAAACATGGTGAGACATATACATATAAAAACTCTACTGGTGCCTCAGTGTCCCTGTGCTGAGTGGAGTGTAAAGAGTGTCTCAATTCAATTCAATTCAATTTTATTTATATAGCGCCAAATCCCAACAAAAGTCGCCTCAAGGCGCTTCATAGATACAGAGAAAAACCCAACAATCATATGACCCCCTATGAGCAAGCACTTTGGCGACAGTGGGAAGGAAAAACTCCCTTTTAACAGGAAGAAACCTCTGGCAGAACCAGGCTCAGGGAGGGGCGGCCATCTGCTGTGACCGGTTGGGGTGAGAGAAGGAAGACAGGATAAAGACATGCTGTGGAAGAGAGACAGAGGTTAATAACAGATATGATTTAATGCAGAGAGGTCTATTAATACATAGTGAGTGAGAAAGGTGACTGGAAAGGAAAAACTCAATGCATCATGGGAATCCCCCGGCAGCCTACATCTATTGCAGCATAACTAAGGGAGGATTCAGGGTCACCTGGTCCAGCCCTAACTATATGCTTTAGCAAAAAGGAAAGTTTTAAGCCTAATCTTAAAAGTAGAGATAGTGTCTGTCTCCCGAATCCAAACTGGAAGCTGGTTCCACAGAAGAGGGGCCTGAAAACTGAAGGCTCTGCCTCCCATTCTACTTTTAAATACTCTAGGAACAACAAGTAGGCCTGCAGAGCGAGAGCGAAGCGCTCTAATAGGGTGATATGGTACTACAAGGTCATTAAGATAAGATGGGGCCTGATTATTTAAGACCTTGTATGTGAGGAGCAGGATTTTGAATTCAATTCTGGATTTAACAGGAAGCCAATGAAGGGAAGCCAAAACAGGAGAAATATGCTCTCTCTTTCTAGTCCCTGTCAGGACTCTTGCTGCAGCATTTTGGATTAGTTGAAGGCTTTTCAGCGAGTTTTTTCGACTTCCTGATAATAATGAATTACAGTAGTCCAGCCTGGAAGTAATAAATGCATGAACTAGTTTTTCAGCGTCACTCTGAGACAGGATATTTCTAATTTTAGAGATGTTGCGCAAATGGAAGAAAGCAGTCTTACATATTTGTTTAATATGTGCGTTGAAGGACATGTCCTGGTCAAAAATGACTCCAAGGTTCCTCACCGCGTTACTGGAGGCCAAGGTAATGCCATCCAGAGTAAGAATCTGGTTAGATACCATATTTCTAAGATTTTCAGGGCCGAGTACAATATCCTCAGTTTTATCTGAATTAAGAAGCAGAAAGTTAGCGGCCATCCAGATCTTTATGTCTTTAAGACATTCCTGCTGTTTAACTAATTGGTGTGTGTCATCTGGCTTCATGGACAGATAGAGCTGGGTGTCATCAGCATAGCAGTGAAAATGTATGCTATGTTTTCTAATGATGCTGCCTAAGGGAAGCATGTATAATGTAAACAGAATTGGTCCTAGCACTGAACCCTGTGGAACTCAGGGTGTGAAGAGGACTCTCCATTTACATGCACAAATTGGAGTCTATTAGATAGATATGATACAAACCACTGCAGCGCAGTACCTGTAATACCTACAGCATGTTCTAATCGCTCTAATAGGATATTATGGTCAACAGTATTGAACGCTGCACTGAGGTCTAGCAGGACAAGCACAGAGATGAGTCCACTGTCAGAGGCCATAAGAAGATCATTTGTAACCTTCACTAAAGCTGTTTCTGTGCTGTGCTGAGCTCTGAAACCTGACTGAAACTCTTCAAATAAACCATTCCTCTGCAGATGATCTGTTAGCTGTTTGACAACTACTCTTTCAAGGATTTTTGATATGAAAGGAAGGTTGGAGATTGGCCTATAATTAGCTAAGACTGCTGGGTCTAGAGATGGCTTTTTGAGTAAAGGTTTAACTACAGCCAGCTTGAAGGCCTGTGGTACATAGCCGATTATTAGAGATAGGTTGATCATATTTAAGATCGAAGAATTAATTAATGGCAGGACTTCTTTGAGCAGTTTTGTAGGAATGGGGTCTAAAAGATAGGTTGATGGTTTGGAGGAAGTAATTATTGAAATTAACTCAGAAAGATCAATTGGAGAAAAAGAGTCTAACTTAACATCAATGGTACTAAGAGTAGCTGTAGATAATATTACATCTGTGGGATGATTATTGGTAAATTTTTCTCTAATGATAAAAATTTTATTTGTGAAGAAGTTCATGAAGTCATTACTAGTTAACGTTAAAGGGATGGTTGGCTCGAAAGAGCTCTGACTTTTTGTCAGCCTGGCTACAGTGCTGAAGAGAAACCTGGGGTTGTTCTTATTTACTTCAATCAGTGATGAATAGTAAGATGTTCTGGCTTTGCGGAGGGCTTTCTTATAAAGCAGCAAACTATTTCTCCAGGCTAAATGATGATCCTCTAGATTTGTGACACGCCATTTCCTCTCCAGATTACGAGTCATCTGCTTTAGGGTACGTGTTTGAGAACTATACCACGGAGTCAGGTACTTCTGATTTGAGGCCTTAGTTTCTCCTGTTAGAGAAACACTCTGACTGTTGAACAGATAGTTCAGTCTGTACATGTCTGTCTCTTTCACTCACAAACACGTTTTCAGATTCATGGATTCAATCAGTTGATGTTTGAAACTCTTCTAAATGATTCCTTGTAAACTTCTTCCTCTTCAGTCACAAACAAACAGGAAGTGATGTCATATGTGTTCCTGTCCACACAGCAGAATGAGTCTATTGCTGACAGTGATGTACAAACAGAGTGAGCATTTCTGAGGCCCAAAATAAACTGAGTAGTTCACTGAATGAACAATGGACTGTGAGCTCAGTTCTTTCATCATTAGTATGGATTATATATGTATATGTATTATATTAGTATCATATATATCAGGTGCTGCTGCTTTCAGTCATTGTGCAAATGTGCTGTTTGTAAGGTTGTAAAGCTGCAGTCAGCTGAGACTGAAGAAGTCACCTGATCAGTGAGCAAACGTTTCTGAAAACGTCCAGATGAACAGAATCAACCTTTTGGGATCAGCCAGCAATGCAGCATCATTGTTGTTCAGCTTCAGAGGTTTGCAGGAATGAACTGATGACCAGAAACAGCTGCAAAGTCCAAGAAAATACCAGCTGGAGTTCAGCTGCATTTGAAGAAGTCAAAGAAAAGTAAGGATGGCAAAGGGCGACGTTTTCTTCCAAAGAGCTGCAAACATGGTCGACGCCTCATTAGAAGAATCATCTGGACATTTGTGAGGAACTCTAACCAAGAAAGCAACGTCACACAGATCCAACAGACAGTTTCCATGACTGCAAGTGTTGAGTGGAAAAATGCTACATTGCATTATTGCATCCTCTCACCACAGGAGGCGCTGTTGGCACCACTGATTGCTGATCAGCTGTTCTCTGATGATCTGATTGATACTGTGAATAACGGGACTCACTGAACTCTGTGACACAGTGAAGATTACAGAGTTTAACTTCAACATCTGACTTACGTCACACAGACAGAAGGATGAACCAGTGAGGCACAGAACACAGTTACTGGAGATACTGGATCAGCTCCATGTGAACCTCTGATGGAGAAGCTGCTGAGCCAGAGAAACATCAGGACATGACAGCAGCTGCACTTATCTAACAACATGTAGCAGAGCTGATCTATGTTAGAGGATCTATCACAGCAGCTTTCAGCTCTTATTTTGAAACTGGCTTATTTAGAGAGCTGTGATGTGAGCGTGCCTGGCTCTGAGGCACTTGGGTCAGCCTCTGTTGTTTAGAAGTGTTACAGACTGTGAATGACACAGACCTGTCAGTTTCCATGTTTGTCTGTAACACAGCTCAGGGCTCCATGCTGAACGCATCCATCCAGTGTTATTGATCCAGGACTGATACCAGCATTGGGATCAATACTACAACACACAATCACACGTGTCCACGTGATGCAGTTTGAAGAGCAATCAGATGTCTCTGTATGAGGAGACGGGGTCACAGGAGGTTCACAGAAACTCTGCAGCAGCATCATCAGCTCACATGGAAACTTTGATGATTCACTTCTGTGGTGTTTTTACAGAAACACGTCACAAAATTAGCTCCACCTGTTTTGTGAGCTTTGAGTTTCTTGTCTTCATCCTGGATTCTTGTGTTGCTGTTTTTACACACAGCAGATATTTCCTGGTTGCTTCCTTGATGACCACATGAAGCTTTCTGAAGCTTGGATTGAAAACGCTTCATTACTCAAAGCTTTCCAACACAGGCCTCTGTGCTGCCATCTGGTGGACAAACATGTGAAGTGCAGCGTGAAGCTACAAATGAAACTGCTTCAGCTACGTTTATATATAACATACTATAACCTATATAACTATATGTATAGTGTATTATGTAGGTTTTAGAGCTGGGGGTAGAACTGCTGATGGCCTGGTTGTTATTTATGTTCCCCATGGTTCACCAGCTCTCACACAACATCAGCACCAATGATCCACGTCCTTATAAACCTCTGAATCAGGTCCTGAAGCAGTGACGTCCTGAGTGAAGACCTCACTGATCACATGACTCTGTCACCTGGACTCAGTGTTTCTGAAGCAGTGTGCTGGGTTTTTAAAAATACGTGGCTGCTGCCTGATGTTGGGCCCACAGAGGAAGACGACTCACTCGCTCTTCTTCACTTCCTCCTTAAACATGTGGAAGGAGAGCAAAGTGCTGCCAGACTCTTATTTCTGACAGGAACAGAAGAAACCACAGCAAACTGTTCCAGTTCTTCATCTTCATCACAATCTGTTTATTTCTGATGGTGTCTTCAGTCTGAGGTTTGAAGTTTCCATGTCTGTGTGATGTGTGGTGTGAAGGCTGCTGGTTAAACTGGGACTCACTGGTTAAAGCACTGAGTGCTCATAGAGAGATGCTCCATGAGTCCCAGTACAGACTACAAACATGGTGGAAACTTAGCTTTGATATCCACACACTCTGCACGTCTGTGAGTAACTGTGATGAAGATGTGCAGAGATCTGTGTCCAAACAGGAGAAAGACTGTAAAGACTCTGTGCTTCTAACAGCCTCTGTTAACATATGTGAGGCTGTTTGTTGTTGTTGCCATGGAGCTTTGCACTGTTTGGGTCAGCAGGTCATGTGATCAGGTTTGTTCTGCTGGACGATGGTTCAGTGTCAGGTTTGTTTGCATTCATCAATAAATATCTAAATAAATCAAAGGCTCCATGTTTGTTCTTTCATCATGTGACCTCTGCTCATCCATCTCTGTGTGTATCAGGATACATTTGGTTCATAATACACAGAAAAATCAGAGTTATTACCTGTAATAAATGTGAAAGATTCCTGCAGTGATAACCAGGCAGGACTGAAACACATCCAAGCTGTCACCACGGTAAAAGCAGCGTCCATCCACAGGTGAGGGGAGGAGCAAAAAGAGGGACTTTGACCATTTTATACTAAAAACACTCAACTAATGTTTCTAATATGAAACAAATAAGCCCACATTAATGTGAGCGTTTATTAAATAATAATAATCATGATTTCCTCCTGATCTCATTTCCACAGCAGAGAAAACTGTGGTGTATATTGAGGTGGAGGGTGTGGTCTATGGCTCAGGTGTAGAGTGAGGGTGGGGTGCACCGCAGCAGCATGCTGGGACTGCTGAGGGTGGAGGAGGGAGTGATGATGACATCAGAGCTGCAGCACAGAGACCAGTGAACACACAGTCTGTTCATCTTTGCATAGATACAATATACAGCACAATATTGAATGACAGACACGCTGTGGGAGCTTCCACAGATACACTGACGTCAGCATCCAGAGTCCTCCTGCTGCTCCCCCCTCAGAGCCCCGTGATCAGCACCAACACATTCAGTTAGATGACAGAGTCCAGCTGCAGCTAGAATCAGCTCCCCTCTGTGAACAACAGCACAGCGTCAGTGTTTCACACTCAGTGAAAGGAGGAAACAGCAGAAGAACACCATGTGTGCTACGTTTCCCAGGACACACTACAAACTGCACAAATACAGAGCAGCACGTGGAAGGACCTGGAGCAGCATTTACAGAGAAAAGACAGCGTGATGTCCTGTATGGACAGGTGGAAGGAACCAAGTCCTCAGCTGGAACACTCGTGTTTGTCCACAGACAGGAAACACAGCAGGAAACTTCCTCACAGAAGTGCAGCTCATGGATAACACACTTCCTGTCAGTCAGAATGAGGCTGCAGCCAAACACAGAAAGGTGTTTTTGTCCAGATGAGCCCAGAGAAGAAACACGAGTGTTCACAGACATCAGAAGCTCAGAGAGGTGAAACATGAGGTTGGAGTCCTCGTCAGCATCCAGAAGAGCTGCTGTGAAACCCTGAGTACTCATGACAGACTCTGATGGCACAAACACATCATGATTCAAACAGAAAGACAAACATGGAGCTTGTGGACAAAAGATATTTTGTTTTGTATGCTTAGGGTGACAGTTTATAATCAGAACTAGTATTGATCAATCATTCAGCATTGTCGAATCTGTTGACAGAATAACCTTTTAATTAGATCTATGTTAATCTGAGTAAAATATTAATGTACACATACTCTCATCACTTTAATCAGTCTCTGTATTATTCTTTTTATCTGCTTAAGCTGTTGCACTACATCAGTGTGTTCACTCCACTCGATTAGGTGGGTCCTGTTGGACCTTGGCCTTCTACATTCAGTTTTGCACGTAGTTAGGCCTACACCAACATGCACGGAGAGTCATGTAACACACGCACGTTCACAAACACACTTATTAACACAGGGAGGTCGTCTTAGGACATCCTCTCTATAAGGACACACAATCTCACAAAATGCACATCATATCACACACTTGTTTTTCTCTAAAATATCATCTGATGTCTATATAAGGGGAACTTTTGGAATTGTGGGGAACTTGTTATCATTTCCAGTAAAGTCTAACTGTGTGACGTCATCATGGTAATATAATAGGATGAAGAGCCTCCGCCCGGCGGAGATTGTTGTTGCAAGTTGTCTTCCCACACTTCTGCGCAAAGTGTGTAATAAAGATCACTATTTTTGACACCATACCTGGACTCAGCCTTGCTTTTCTTCTCTTACCCAAATCGAACGAACCTTAACAATTTTTGGTGCCGAAAACCCGGTTGGGGAGGAGAGGAGCTTGCGGCTGCTTCTTGGAGGTGACAAAGCGACGAAGGCCAGCAGCTTATCTGAGTGACGCCAGGCGAAGTAAAAAGGTGAGTAGTGCCACCTGTTTATCCAAAGGCGCTAAAATTGGAAGTAAAGCTAAAAATAATATTCACTCAGTATGGGCTTCTGGTGTTTGTCCATAGTGATTTTTTGGGATAATTAGTGTTAAAACTTTGGGGAATATTGGACTGAGTAAATGTATTGGTGTTTATTTTGGGAGTGAACTTTTGAGTTAAGAGGTTATGTGTTTAAGTCAATACGGTTTAAAGGGTTTAAAGTAATGTTGAGTTGATTGGGTGCCGGCCAATCAACCGGTAGTGTAGGGTATTTGGTTTTATTGATCAGCAGAAACGCAGTTTCGGGCGTCAGGTAATTAATAGTTGAGGGTGGAGGCCTCACTTTGATGCTTATAATACCTTGAGTAAACTTTCTTAGGATGGGGGCGTGGCCCCTAAGGGCGCAGTTTCTCAGCACGTGGCGGTGACTCCTGATTGTGGACGCATAATCAGGCTTAAAGCCAGGGTGGTCCCCTGGGGATTTCGGGCACCCCTTAAAAACCAAAGTGAACAAGGGGTTCACTTTCCTTACTGCGCTATTTTGATTGACAGGGTCAGGGACCCGGCTGTAACCTTAACGTTGGGGACTTGTGAACTTTAAGTAAAGCCAAAAGTGTGACCTGGGATAGTTCACACGGCTGGTGGAGATCCTTGTTTTTGCCTGACGGGAAGCAGTTTTAAATTAATTAGGACTTAGGAATCTGACCGTTTTCAAGGCGGCGTCCTTGAAACGTTAATTGATCAGCAAGGGCGCGGCCCTGGGCTGAAAGATGCTTTTAAATCAGTCTAAAGTTTAGGAACACCAGCAGAGAAATAGAGAAGATAAGTTGTTCTGGCATATGGTGTTTTTCTTATGTCTATACGGGCACGTGTGTAAATAGAATATAAATTACCTGTGCGTGTGAATATAAGTGTAATTACTTATATAGACTGCATAAACTGTCTGTGTGCTTCCAGAGTGAGAACAGGAAAAACTCCTTTCTTTTCTCTCTAGCAGAGGAGCAGTGTGGTTATATTTAAAAAAAAGAGAAGTCGCAGGCACGCGCTCCTCTGTGGAGAGAAAAAAAGGTGGGGGCCGAGCCGAGCGCTCAGGCTGTGTGTGTGTGTATTTCTTCTTAGGAGAAGGAGGGGCGGTGTGTGTGTGGCAGCTGGCTGTGTTTCGTCTCCCTATTTCTCCATTTCTATGTTTCTTAGTTTGGTTTGGGTTAGGTGAAGGTGTGTTTCAGAAGTGTGGTTAAAAGATTTTAGTATATTAAAGAAATTAAACCTTGTAATCTTGTGAGTGTGTGTTCCCTAAAGTGAGTATGATTGGATAGGATTTAATGTGTAATGATCTCTCGTGAAAAACTCCTGTAAAATAGGAGGACAGCTAAGGATATTGACGAAAATTGAGTATTTTGTGTGATTGCTGGGAGATTTTCTGGTTGGGTTATATTTCCTCCTCGGCCTGGAACCCAGAGATCTGTGCTTTATTTTGATGTTGCCTATATAAAGTCCTATAAAGAGCGGTTGATTCTCTCTCTATAAGGAGAGAAACGGCGTGCATGGTAGATTGAGTGGATTAGTTTTGTGTGTAAAAACTTTGTAGTGGTTAAGGAGTGAATGTGAGATTGAATTTTCGCTGGCTTTGCGTGCTTAAAACTGTTGCAGTAGAGGTTTGTGAAGTTTCTCTTGTAAAGGAGGATTAGAGTGTGTGTGTGTGTATGTGTGTCTGTGGGCGGTTTCTTTCTCTCTCTCTCTCTCTCTCTCTCTCTCTCAGGCTGAAGCCTAGCGGAAGTTAGGTTTGACCAGCTTGTGGGATTCTGACTGCCGAAAGGGGAAGTACAGTGAGGCAACCCCAAAAGGAGGAGCCTAGGAGCGGCCATTTTGGTAAGGTAAGTGAGGTCGAAAAGCAAAATGGCTGAAGAGGAAAAGGCGACCCCTGGTGGGGGAAAGAGATACAAGCCACTGAAGGAGCAAATACAGCAATTGAAGAAAGCAATTAAAATTACTGCTGAAGGAACTTCAAAGGAGATTGCCCGCCAGTGTCAAGATCTGGAAAAAGAAGTAAAAGAATTATGTGAAAATCAACAGAAGACGTTGGAGGACAGAACTCCTCTTCATTCTATCTTCCAAGTTGAAGGTGAGAACTGTGAGAAGAGGATTAAAGAGCTTGAAGAGGAACATGTGGGACGTTTGCAGGGGAGAAAATTAAAGGCTGAAAAGAAGCTCATGATTGAAAAACAAAGTAAGTATTGCAAGCTTATGATTGTCTCCCAAGGCGTTTCTCACTGGATGCAAGAGGAAGTGAAGGACATTAAACCAGTCTTAACAAAGGAAGCCGAGGCTAAGGCAACATTATATCCCAGCCTGAAGGAATTCCTGAGTGCCCCACCCCCTCCTTATATCTGTCCAGTGGTGACTTTGGAGGGTGGCACTCTCTGGGGGCCGGGAGGAAAAACAGGAACTGTTAAAGGAGGACTTCTGGACGTACAGGAGAATCCTGTACCATCGACGTCTGCTCGGAGTACAGAGGGGGCAGACACAAGAGTGGGGCAGCCTCAATCAGCGGCAGCTGGATCACAGGTAAGTCAGCCCCACCCAGCTGCTGGGACATCACAAGGAAGCACTACACGGGGGGTGATCTTGATCCCTCCCTCTATTTTCAGCCCAGATGGAGCTACAGAAGAAGCTCAACCGGTGGCTTCCACGAGTACAGGTCAGGTGACACCACAACAGCTCACCCAGGGAAATCCATCCCAGGAGGTCTGGACCTCAGAGGAAGATTCACCTTCACTGCAGTATCAGAAGGCGCCATTAAAGGCGAGCCAAAAAACCAGTCAGAGGTCGACGGTTGACAACCTTGAGAAAGAACAGTGGCAAGGCCATGTTGTTGGGAGAGTATCTGACAACCGAGACGCTGTGATAAAGTTGGAACGGATGTTGAAAAGACTGGAGGAAGAAGGCGTAGCCTCACCACAAAGCGTAGTACAAACGCTTGAGGCATTGGAAAAGGACTTGGCGGCTTCAGTAAATAAATCACGGAAATCTAGAGAAGTGTCGAACCTGGAAAGGGGAGGACTCGCCCCAAACTTTCAGGGTCCCCCAGGAATGACAAAGCTTCGTTCTGGGAGGGTTCTGGATGAAGTAAGAGATAAAAGACCGTCGATCTTTGGAAAGAATCGGAGGCAGAATGTTGCATTGCAAACCGGAGAAGGGCAGTGTGACACAGAGGAGGAATTGGCTCCCAATGTGTCACTCACAATGCCTTTATTGACGGGTTCACAGGGCGAACCAGTCTACCACCCCTATAATATCAGAGATCTTGAGGCTCTGGTGAAGCAGCTGCCCCCGATCACAGAGGGAGGAGCGGCTTGGTTGAGAAGACTAGGCAGTCTTACAGAAGGAGAGGAACTTGCCCTGGGGGATTTTAGGGCTATCGGTGGGAGGACCTTCCGAGGTGGAGGCCTCGCAGATGTGGAAGAGATAGCAAGAACTGCATGCCAACCAAACGATGTCCCCTATGCAAGGGTGCGAAATGCTCTCTCTGATGCAGTGCGTGAGAAGTATCCGACCCATAATATTGGCACTACCCCTAGGATTGTTTGGAGCCCAGAACATTCCCCTAGAGAGTTTATAGAGCACGCAAAAGAACAGTGGATTCTCCAAACTGGAGAACATCCTGGGCAGGATGGGGAACCGCGGGCGTGGTTCCGATGCGCTGTTTTAGCAGGTCTGCCAGAACGAGTGAGAGCAGATCTACAGAAGAACCCAGACTTTGCGGTGGCAAATTCAGCAAAATGGGAGAGGCATATCATACATCGACTTGAGCTGGAAAGAGACGAGGCGAACAAGAAAAAACAGGAGCTGGAGCTGGAGGAGGCGCAAGGGCAGAAATTGGCCGAGGCGAGAGAAAAACTAAACGAAAAGAAAAAGGAAAACAAAGATGGAGCTAAGAAGATGCTGGTGGCCCAGCCACAGGGCGATCCGGGGCCTGCTTGGCCAGATTTGGATCCGGTTCTGTACCCTGATGACCGATGGCCCGCCAATGGAGCAAGGCAAGGAAGACTCGCAGGGAATTGGGGGGCTACTAGGTCGTTGAGGGGGCGTGGTGGATCTCAAAGGGGAGGCGGACCAAGGGGCCGTGGTCTGGGGGGACCTATGCTGGACTTTGATCTGTGTAGAAGGTGTGGAGGACGAGGACATTGGGCTCGTAACTGTCCTACGCCATGGCTACCAGGAACAAGTTATCAACCACCACCCCAGGCACAAAGAGCGCCGCGAGGCAGGACATTCCAGACAAGGGGGCATCAAGCTCCAAACCCAGGCATGGCGCCGGTGGCTCAGTATCCCCTGGCCTACTGGGGCGGAGAGGAGGAGCTGTACTGACGGGACCCGCAGAGATCCGGCGGCAGGGGAATGGCGGACCCTCTGTTGCCGATGACAGTGGAAGGAACTGAAATGACCTTCCTCGTGGACACTGGAGCGACTTACTCAACACTGAGACAAAAACCAAGCAGTGCCACGCTTTCCAATCACGTGGTCAGTGTTGTGGGGTTTTCTGGGGTACCGGTGACTCTCCCAACAACTAATCCAGCCCTGACGGTGCTGGGAAAACAGACATTGAAGCACAGCTATGTGGTATCTCCCCATGTGCCTGTGAACTTGATGGGCAGGGATCTGCTCGTTAAACTGGGGGCCACCATTATGTGTTCAGCTGATGGACTAACAGTGACTCTTCCAGGAGGAAAAGAATTCCTGTGCCTGGGGACGTCTTCAAAGAACCAGTATTTGCTGCAAGACTGTGAACAATCTACAGCGGATATTTACTGGGGTCGGTTGGTGGAAGAAGGCATTCTGAGACAGTATCAGTTGTGGAAACCTTGGATTATGGCCTTGGCGGTCTATTCTCCCCCCCCGAGATCCATTCCATGTGACCCTCTTCTATGATAGGAACGATGATGAAATTTATAGGGACCTGTTCCAGTCTGACCTCGAAGGTCAGACCTGGAATGTGTGTTCTCAGAATATCTATGTCGGTCCTGAAGGCGTCGCTGCAGCAGTAAATTTAACCGAAGAACAACGTCCTTGGTTCAAAATGGGACCTGACTCAGTGCCCCACATTACATTGGCGGTCCATGAGGGTCATCAGGCGAAGGAGCTGGGAACAATGGTCAAGAGAGCCCTCGAGGTACCTGACTGGCAAGCTACTCAGATTCCAGACGTTTGGTACTCGAAAAAATGCAAAATTTACCGTATCACTTGTCTATCAGAGGACACAGTGATATTGGAGCATGAACAAATCTCAAGAATCCATGGGAGAGAAAGAATAGACCATGCGGATGCAGTTGCCGCACTTGCGACTCTTCCTGACACCTTATAGTCATCAGGGTCTACGGATGTGGGCCAGGCAACTTGCTCGCCTGTTTGGTTCCAGCTGAAGTCGCATACGCCAATTTGGAAACCACAGTATAGGCAAAAGAGAGAAGCTGAGGAGGGAATTGCAGAAACCATTGAAGGGCTATTGAAAGTAGGGGTGCTTGAGCCCTCTCAATCCTACTGGAACACTCCTATTTTGCCAGTAGAGAAGCACGGGACAGGAAAGTACAGAATGGCACATGACTTAAGAGCCATTAATGCCATTTTACGTACTGACACGGTACCTGTCCCAAATCCATACACAGCACTGACGGCATTAACACCAGAACAGAAGTGGTTTACATGTATTGATCTGGCGAATGCATTTTTCTGTCTCCCGTTACATGAGTCTCTGAGGGACATTTTTTCATTCACATATAGGGGGCAACAGTACAGATACACACGGTTGCCACAAGGGTTTGCACTCTCCCCTGGCATTTTCAACCAGGTGCTTAAAGAAGCTCTATCGCCATGCCACCTACCAGAGGGGTGTTCATTGGTGCAATATGTTGATGATTTGCTCATTGCGGCTCCGTCTGCTTCGGCATGTACGGCAGCCTCACTCACCATACTGAAGAGACTCGCGGAGTGCGGGTTTAAAGTCAGTAAAGAAAAGTTGCAGCTGGTCCAACCAGAGGTAACATTTCTGGGCCGAGTCATTGCTCACAAATCAGTGGGTTTGCTAAACACCCATCGCGATCAGATTTTGACACATCCAAAACCGTGTACGGTTAAGGAGTTGCTCTCATTCTTAGGGTTAACAGGATACAGCCGTCACTTTATTCCAAATTATGCAGGAAAAACAGCCCTTTTGAGGGATTTGGTAAAAACGGTGGGTGTCCGAAACTTGAAGGCTGAGCTGCCATGGACATCGGCCACTGAGTCGGCGTTTATCGCATTGAAACAGGACTTGTCAAGATCGGCTGATCTTGCCATCCCTAATTATGAACAACCCTTCTATCTTGATGTTTCAGAAACACACGGGATAGTTAATGGGGTGTTGTTTCAGAAAAAAGGAGGAGGGAGAGATGTACTTATGTACGTCAGCGTCAGATTGAATCCATTAGAGACAAGGCACCCGGGATGCACACAGCATGCCATTGGGGTGTCAAAGATTATACAAAAGACAGCACATGTAGTGAGGGACCATCCGTTGAAGGTGCTGACCACCCACAGTGTGGTGGCATATGTTAACTCACAAGCCTTCACCATGACACCACTCACACAACAGAGAGTGAGTAAAGTTTTAGACGCTCCCAACTTGACCTTCACACATGAAGGAATTAACATGGCAGATTTAATGGGAGCAGGAGAACCCCACGATTGCACAAAGAGAGCTGAAGTTGAGAAGATAAGAGAAGACTTGAAAGCAGAACCTCTGACAGGAGCTGAAGATTGGTTCACGGATGGCTGCTGCTACAGAGATGAGGAAGGATTGAAAGCAGGCTACGCGGTAGTTTGCAGAAAAGGGGCTGAATTTGAAGTCAAGGAGGCTGGAAGACTTGAAGGACAGCAGTCAGCCCAAAGAGCAGAAGTAATTGCTCTAAGTCGAGCCCTAAGACTTGCAAAAGGAAAAAGAGTTAACATTTACACGGACTCAGCTTATGCCTTTGGAGCAGCTCACGTGGAGCTGGCCCAATGGAGAAGAGCAGGATTCAGGACAGCTGAGAATGCACCAATCTGCCACAAAAAGGAAATGGAGGAACTTGAGCAGGCCCTGGGAGATCCAGAGGAGGTGAGTATCATAAAGTGTAAAGGTCACTCCTCGGGGACTGGCATGGTGGCCAGAGGAAATCAGGAAGCCGATCGAGCTGCGAAAGAGGCAGCAGGCTATAAAGCATCACGGCAAATGGTGCAAATAGCTGTGGAGGAAGAACAAGGAGTCAACATGCTAGAGGAGGCCAGGAAAGCCCAAGAGGCGGCGGCTCGGAAGAAAAGGGGGTCTGGAAGAGTCGAGGAGCCTGGGAAGAAGGAGGTCTCTGGCGAGGACCTGACGGACGACCAGTGTTGACCGCCAACCTGGCAAAACAGAAGATTGCCGAAGCGCATGGGCTTGGTCATGTAGGTGTGGCCCACATGGGGAGACATCTGTGCCATTGGTGGCATCCCTTTTTGAAGGATATGATTAAGGAAAAAGCCAGGACGTGTCTGATCTGTGGGAGACACAATCCAAAGCCAGTGATTAAACCGGAGGCAGGTAAGTTTCCCATCCCAGAGAGACCAGGTGAAGAGATTGTGATTGACTTCACTGACATGATTGATTCAGGGCCAGGAGGAGTTCGATATCTACTGGTAAGTGTAGATGCTCTGACGGGATGGCCCGAAGCGTGGCCAACAAAAAGGGAGGATGCAAAAAGTGTGATTAAGTGTTTAATCAATCATTACATCCCCCGGCATGGTTTTCCTAAGAGAATTAGGTCAGACAATGGGACTCATTTCAAAAACAAAGATTTGGCAGAGGTAGAACAGAAGCTGGGGTTGCAACATAGATTTGGCACTGTATATCACCCCCAGTCGCAGGGGAAGGTAGAAAGAATGAATCTAAACTTGAAGAATAAAATCGCTAAAATTTCTGCTCAGACGGGGCTAAATTGGGTGGCAGCCCTGCCCATTGCATTAATGATAATAAGATGTTGTGTTAATCAATCCACAGGGTTCACACCATATGAGCTGTTGACAGGACGACAGTTTCCAGGTCCCTGGACAACAGTCCCGGCGGAAGAAAGTATAAAGAGTAACAGAAAACATATTGAATGTTGGAAAGAATTAAAAGCTCTTGTGTCTAGTTTCACACAACAGGTTGGAGAGGGGGTGAAAGCGGAGGACAGGTCCGTCCCCGATGCCAAGGCGGTGTGGTTGAAGGTCATCAAGCGAAAGTGGAGAGATCCAAGGTGGACCGGACCATTCGAAGTAACTGCCCGAACCACCAGTGCGGTCCGTCTGAAGGGGAAAGGGGAGACCTGGTATCATTGGTCTCAGTGTGCAGTCGCGGACGAGAGCTTGCTGGAGCTAAGCTCCACCTCAACCAAAACAGGGGGGAACATAGAGGCAGAATAATCCTCTCCCCCTGTGCACCGGTCCTCCCCAGTAGTCCACCTGGTGGAGGCGAAGAAAGAAGAGGAGCGTCAAACGCCAAGAGTTAATTCATTCCGGGTTTTTAATAGGCTAGGGCTCTAGTCTAAAAGTATTTGATAGTTTAAAGGAATTGTAATAGTTTTTATGTTAATCGCATATTTTTATACTCATCATCTTATATTCTTATCACAAAGGTTAAAGTAAAAGTAAAAGAGCCCGGGTACAGTGATCATGAAACTGTGGGAAAATTGGAAACTAACGGGGATATTGGGGTTGATAAGTGTTATAATATGTTTGTTTGTTTTTAGGCAGACAGGTGAATTGCCCAGACGCAGAGGTCTATCCATGCGATTTAAGCGGGAGGTTGGCTCAGGTGGGAACGATGCGTGTCTCAAAGCCAGTGGCGGTGTCGAATTTGGGTATGTTAACGGGTCCGCGACAGCGTTCACATTTGATGTGTGTGAGGTAATTGGATGCCCAGGAGACAGTAGCAGCTGGAGAACCTATGATGTGTGGGTTTGTTATCATCCGATGATATGCTACCCTCAGTCAGTGTGGGGCCCGTCAACCGAGGGAGACGTTTTCACTTATATAACAGATCAGTGGTGTTCTTGGCAGGATGTGGTTGCTTGGACAGGAGTAGGATGGCAGCCAACGGTGCCAGAGGCCCTTGAAGGGATAGCCATTCAAAGAGATTTTTCTGTTACCAATAACCCTGTCACTCTTTCCCTAGGACCATGGAGCGAACTCCCTGAACCAGGGTATGAGGGAGGTGCGTTTTATCTAGTCATAGGGATAGACAAAGCAGGGACAGATCCATTTGGGGTAATTCGGGTGAATTTATTCAATCCGGGAGCTAAACTAATAGTAAACGACCCTGCAATGAATCTCACGGAGCCAATGGATCCCTTAGAGACAGTTACTTACAAGGACTCGGAGGAGAAATGGTTTGTTGCCACTGACTATACCAGATTAAAACCTCAGGAGTTAATAGAGCGGGCCACAGGTTTTGGTGATAGGAATCTTTGGTTAGATTGGGTGGCTCAAAATGCTAAAGAGCAGGAAGTGGTTGATTGTGTTGCTTGTGCTACAGCTAGACCTCGTTTGTTTACTGAACCCGCTCCTCTGTATCCAGAGGATAAGTGGGGTTATGATTGTATGCTGAGGTTAACTAGAGAGGCGACGAACACAGGTAACTGCACTACTTTGTCAGGTTTATATCCGCCAATTGATAAACGTACACAACCAGGTTCATTCACACCTAAACGAAATAATTATACCTGTTTTGAGTTCTCTACAGACAGAGTGAGATATACGGTAGGAAGGATTTATCCAAGCTGGTGTCAGAGGACGATTCCAGGCAGGACTACCAATAATGTAAGTGACCCAAACACAATTATAGGCACCTGGGCCAGGGGTGGGCTATATTATTATTGTGGGCATTACACCCTTTTGGCGCAGGTTCCCCTGGGGAGTGTGGGGACCTGTGCTTTGGTGCGCTTAGGTGCACCGTTGATGCTTATGGGGAGTAGACTAGGAACACTTCCACAGCAGGGTACGAATGCGTCGACAGCCAGACGAAGGAGAAGCACAAGGGGTATGCACAGGTATGATCCAAGATGGGACTCGCCTACCTGGATTGACTCAATAGGAGTTCCCAGGGGAGTTCCAGATGAGTATAAGTTAGTTAATCAGATAGCGGCCGGCTTTGAAAGTGTGTTTTTATGGATAACTCCAAATAAAAATGTTGATCGCATTAACTATGTCCATTATAATGTGCTAAGGCTCTCTAATCTCACTAGGGACGCAGTGGAAGGCCTTGCGGAACAATTAGGTCCGACGTCGCTAATGGGAGTTCAAAATCGAATGGCGCTGGACATGTTGTTGGCTGAGAAAGGTGGGGTATGCGCAATGTTTGGAGACATGTGTTGCACCTTTATTCCCAACAATACTGCTCCGGACGGAACGGTCACTAGGGCGCTTGAAAGTCTGAAAATGTTATCTAAAACCATGCATGAGCAATCAGGCGTGAAAACGGGGCTGGGAGACTGGATCACGTCTGTCTTTGGGCAATGGAAGGGTGTGTTTATGTCTGCCATGTTTTCTCTTATAGTTTTTCTAGGTATATTGATGAGCGGATGTTGTCTCATTCCTTTGGTAAGGCGGATTTTGGTAAAAATGGTAAGCAGGGCCCTAGACTCTGGTTCAGCTGGTTCAGCTGGTCCGGGGCATATGATGCCATTGCGAGAGGCCGCCTGGACGGAGGAGTGAAACAAAATTTGGGTAAAAGTTGGCCGATGGCCAAAGAGGAGGAGTGTGGACAAAAGATATTTTGTTTTGTATGCTTAGGGTGACAGTTTATAATCAGAACTAGTATTGATCAATCATTCAGCATCGTCGAATCTGTTGACAGAATAACCTTTTAATTAGATCTATGTTAATCTGAGTAAAATATTAATGTACACATACTCTCATCACTTTAATCAGTCTCCGTATTATTCTTTTTATCTGCTTAAGCTGTTGCACTACATCAGTGTGTTCACTCCACTCGATTAGGTGGGTCCTGTTGGACCTTGGCCTTCTACATTCAGTTTTGCACGTAGTTAGGCCTACACCAACATGCACGGAGAGTCATGTAACACACGCACGTTCACAAACACACTTATTAACACAGGGAGGTCGTCTTAGGACATCTTCTCTATAAGGACACACAATCTCACAAAATGCACATCATATCACACATTTGTTTTTCTCTAAAATATCATCTGATGTCTATATAAGGGGAACTTTTGGAATTGTGGGGAACTTGTTATCATTTCCAGTAAAGTCTAACTGTGTGACGTCATCATGGTAATATAATAGGATGAAGAGCCTCCGCCCGGCGGAGATTGTTGTTGCAAGTTGTCTTCCCACACTTCTGCGCAAAGTGTGTAATAAAGATCACTATTTTTGACACCATACCTGGACTCAGCCTTGCTTTTCTTCTCTTACCCAAATCGAACGAACCTTAACAAGCTCCTCATCCTCCTGCATGAGAACAAGCTGACATGAGCGCTGTGTCTGAGAGTGTCTCCCTGTCACAGTGACAATAACACAGCTGCTGCTCACAGTCATTAAACTGACCTGAGGTCAGCTGTGCTCCTTACATATGAACCATGTGACCTCACATCAGTGCTGTGGATGACTGTAGTCATAGAAGAGTAGAGCTGTAGCAGGTGGTGTGAGGAGGAGGATGAGGAGGTGTATTCTAGTTAACGCAGTACTGAAACACTCCAGCACTCTGTTAAGTCCTTATTGTAACACAGTTACTGTGTGCAGTTAGACTTCATACATAATCTGCACTTATTTCCATCAGACATGCTGTCAGTAAATGATTGGTTTCTATACATTTCTAAACACAAAACCTCTTCACACTTCTAACATGCACATTTACACAACTAAATGGCAGTATTGATGAAAAGAAACACATTCAACAAATCCATTTAAACCTTAAAACAAACAAAAGGAAGCATCTCTATGGACAAACAAACCCCTCCACTTGGTTTGACCTGCTGATGTCGACATCAGCAGGACTTTAAAATGAGGAAATGCCGGGCGGGCGTTTCCCCACACCTGACCCTCATGAAGACTGAAAAGACAAACAAAGTAAGAACAAATGACTTAATCTGTAACATAATAAAATGTAAAGAAACATGTAACTGAGTATTTTGATTTGATTTGATTTTATTGATTAGCATTCAAATTCAAATCTCAGTGAAAACAGTGAGAAAAAAAAAACAAAAAACAGTGAAAACAGAACAAAAATCTACCATAAAGAAAGAAAGCATGAGACAAGGCTAATCAAAAGGTATTGGCTGAAGCATTTGCTTATTACGCCAACCCTTTTCACAAAATATCTTTTTGTATGCAGCTCCTGTACACAGGGCTTGAAGAAAATAATAAAACAAAGCAAAAACCAAACCAAACAAACAAACAAACAAACAAACCAAAGAAAAAAAAACTTTCCACCTTAAATAAGTAACTACATCAAAGTAAAGAATCAAGAGGTTGTTGTTTTTTTTCTCCTTTTTGTTCTTTTCATTCTTGATTTATATATTTTTCTAATACTCTATTTTTAAACATGTTTTTAAACAAGGAAAATGAACTACACCTTTTTAAATCACTGTCATAACTATTCCACAGGTTAACTCCTCTAACAGAAACACATCTCTGCTTTATATTTGTCCTCATCTTGTTTTTCTTAAAGAAATCTGTTCCCCTTAAGTCATATTGACTCTCTCTGACTTTGAACAGCTTCTGAGTACTGGGGCAAAGCAAGTTATTTTGTGCTTTATACATTATCTGTGCCATTTTATATTCAACTAAATCATAAAATTTCAGGGTATTCAGATTAATAAACAAAATGTTAGTTGGTTCTATATAGTATTCAGCTTCATTTGCAGAATGTTTGATTTGCCAGCAACTGAATGCTTCCACACATAAACTCGGCATAGTGAGTGAAGCAATGTTACTTAACAAATAGCAAATCATAGCAAATACATAGAAACCGAATAATGTGTTTAATATGCAAAAGAAGAAGAAGAAGTAAAATCATATGGGACAAATGGAGACCATTGCAGCTCATCCACTTTGTCACACAGTAACAGTATAACTGGAACACATTTGCAATTTAGATCCAATGTTTCTGAGAGAAATAAAAATTGATAGAGATATATGCATGTGTTATTATATTTATGTGTCCCAGATAATTGTTTTTCATCTAGTCATGGGACACCCACCCCTTCCTCCCAAGTTAACTGCAGCCAAAGCGAGCTAGTGGGGGTATTTAGACACTCACAACCAGTGGGGTAAAAAGAGCAACCAAGAAAGTGGCAGCCTGCACGGCCACAGATGTGCTGGAGGAGCTAGAAGCTCTACCCATGGAGAAACTCCTGGAGAACCTTGCTAAGCCTAACAGGGGACAGGTACTTCTGCCCAACCTGGCAGCCACAAAGTGAACTCATTTAGGTAAAGATAACCACATGCACCTAACCAGCCTGCACCAGCCTGACATTTCTTCCTCCTAAGTAAAAACCAATGGATGGATTGAACTTAGAGTCTCAGCTCAGTTTTCTATTTTGACCACCTACACCCCAAGATACTCTTTTAAAAAGTGTTGTTTTCAGATCCCTTTGAAGTTCATAAAGGGCCTGTTCATTTTCATTCAGATGTTTTATTACATAAATGTTACTGTTTTCTTTTGATTTATGCTCCCACTACACTGCACCTCTACAAACAACAATGCCACGGACTGTCAGTTGCTTTTACATGCTGTGAACATGAGTAGTGTTCTGGCTCCTTAAGAGTCACCGCTCACGTTATGTAGTGTTATACAAGTTCATGCAATCTTTATTCGTTTCTGGCACACTGTTCATTTTATTTTGACATTCTACCGGAAGTGCTACTTCTCATTACTTCCTGTCTAACGGGAGAAGGACAGTTTGCTACTCCTGTGCCTGCCTATGCTGCCTCTTAAGCCAGCACAGTCTGTAAGTTGGCAGTAATGTTGTGTTTTACCGGTGAATGTTTAGCACTAACTGCCGTGTGTTGTTTGTGATATTTTGAGACAGTAAATTGACTCAATGATGTGCTTTATTAGTCATTAGCCTAAACGCTAATTAGCGCTAGCTAACCGCTAACGTTAGCTTGTTAGCTTGTTTCGTTCTGCTTTGCTTTGCATAGTAACAGGTCATAGCATCTTCTAATTGTAAGAATGTTTGCTTATATTAGCTCACATGGGATATTTTGTGTTTGTTTACAGTTTTACCATTCATCCATTCATGTATTTCTACAAAGCCATGCTATGCATCCAATCAAATAAATCCACCAGAAAGGAACAACGGTGTGGTTTTTCTACATGGGATGATGGTTGTCTGTCAGCCTAGTTAAGTGCGAGGGCAGAACAAGTAGGTTTGATCAGAGTTTCAATTATCAAAGAAAAGACAAACTGAGCAGAAAGAAGGAAAAAAAGACCAACTTCTTCCCAACTGACAAGAAAAATACTCGTCATGTTTTCATAATAAAGGCTCAGGCTCCCCATTTATGACAGCTTGGACCAATAATGTATGTTACACTGATGCTACTGTAGAGACCGGGTCAACATCTCTATTTAAATATAATTAATATACAAAACACAATAAAAGTTATACATGAATTATTCATTCTTTTTACTATTGATAAAATTCATGTATACTAATCAAAGTTATACATGAGTAACGACATTATTAATAATGATTAATAATAATAATTCTAATGCCAACATGATGACTGTTCATAGCTCCTGCTTTGAAATACTGAACTTAAACATTGACCTGATGAAAGATCACAATTTACAGTGGCCCACTGTCAGAATCATTCTGAATATAAACTCATCGAGTTAATCTGAACCTTTCTCAAATGTGCTGTGAATAAATGCTGCTGCAAACCACTGTGGGAAAGCTGTGTTATTATCATGGAAACATCTGTGACACAGAGGACGAGGACACATAGGGACGACACGCAGAGGCTGTGTTAAAGTCAAAAATCCAAATCTTTAGTCCTAAACAGGCAGTGGTTACAAACAGGAAGATGAGCAGTCCATTAAACAGTCTACAGGGTCAAACATACAGAGAATTCAAACAGCTATTAAAAACAAATAAGTGGACACTGAAAAACTTCAGTGATGTGTGAGGCACCAAAGGGAAGCAGCTGAGTATATTCAATGAATTATCTTCAAATACAAAGACAGAAACTCCTACAGGCAGCATGCAAACTGAGCAGGATACACAAAGATCAGAGATTACAAAATAAATCAGAAAAGGATTTCAAACTTACTGAGAGCAAGGCCTCTGTTACAAATCTGTCTAATAGAAAAACATGCTGTACAGATACAATACGCTCAGTGTTCATGGTCATTTAAAAACTGGTCAAACTGATCAAAACTGATCAAAATACATTAAAACATAAACTTTATAATAGGAAACAGTTTTCAACCAACTGATGAAAAGAAAGCTAACCACTTGACATGAACACTACAGTATGACAGTTTTGAAAGCTTAAAATGGAACTAGGGGAAGAGTTTGATTCACAGCTGCCTCATCAGATTTTTACAGGAGATTCTATCTGAACTCTGTGGAGCCTGATCTCAAGCTTTTTGAGTCTGACACAGAAACCAGAGGATCTTTCTGTGTCTTCAGATTCACTGTGATCCAGTGATGGGAGTGATTTCAGCCCTGAGTGATCGCGCTGATGTTTGCACAGAGCAGACAATGAGGTGAATGTTTGGGCACATTGGTAACAGTGAAACAGTTTATTAGTAACGTGGGATCGTTTGTGTGCAGAGTATGAACTGAGATTCCTGAAGCCCTTGTCACACTGGTCACAGCTGTAGTTTCCTTCCATGTGTGCACGTTCATGAAGATTACGATTACCTGACTGTGAGAAGCTTCTCTCACAGTGTCTGCACTTGTGTGGTTTCTCTCCTGTGTGGACTTGTTTGTGTGATTTAAGCTGACTTGCACTGGTGAAGGATGACCCACACTGATCACAGAGGTGCTTTTTAACCCCACTGTGAATCAGTTCATGTCGTTTTAAATGATGGGATGTGGTGAAGCTTCTCCCACATTCTTTGCAGTATTTCAGTTTGTCTCCAGTGTGTCTACGTTGATGTACTTTTAGGGTCTTTTGCTGACTGAAAGTTTTTCCACAGAGGTCACAATGAAAGTCTTTCCCACCACCACAGTGATGACAGGGTTGAGAACTGGATCCATCTGTGTCGCTCTGCTTTTAAACAAAGACACAAAGACAGTGTAAGTCAGTCCTTCAACATTTGTATCCTGAACGTCGCCTGAAATAAAGAGAATCTCTGCAGACGTCCAACTACATTTGACTGTTTCAGTTAACACACTCAGTTTACTGGGCTGCAATAACTACAATACTACCACCATAATACTACAGTAATACTAAAATCATAACTGAAAGGAAAATCTGAATAATCACTCAGAGCTGCTTTTCCATGCAGTAGAATTGCTAACATGCTAACACAGTTTAATGAGCAGAGTTGTTCCAAACAGTCAGGCTAAAATGACGAGATAACAATATAAATACATACCTCACAGTAGCTGCACTTGTAGAGTCTCTTTCTGGTGTGGATCTGTTGGTGTCGTCTCAGGTCATGTGGAGATTTAAAAGTCTTCTCACACAGGTCACATCGACAAGGTCTCTCCTCAGTGTGGGTAAACATGTGTTGTTGTAACTGTGCGTCTGTTGTAAAGTATTTGCCACACTGTTCACAGCAGTACACATCATGTCTGGTGTGAATGCGTAGGTGTGTATTTCGGCTCCCTCTCCGGCTGAAAGTTTTTCCACAGATGTCACAGCTGTATGCCTTAATTCCAGAGTGGGTAACTAGATGACTCTGTAAGTGGCTACTGCGAGTAAAAGCTCTGCCACACTGATCACAGCTGTACGCTTTAACTCCACTGTGGATGAGTTGGTGTTTTTTTAGGGAACGCTTCAAGGAAAAAGACTTTCCACACAAGTCACAGCTGAACGGTCTCTCTCCAGTGTGGATGACCTGATGCTGTTTTAGTGAAGCCCTCACAGTAAAACCCTTCCCACACTCGTCACAGGTGTGTTTTTTCTCTCCCTTTCTTCTGTGAGGTTTGTCGGCCTCCTGAGAGCGCTGACTTCTGGCTCCATGTTGGTCCTGCAGTGACAGAGATACAAACAGAGGCAGTGAGTGAAATGCAGTCGTGGAACAAACTCAACCTTCAAACTCCATTAACACTAGTTTTAAACCTGAAGGTGGAGCGTGGCACCAAACACCTTAAAGGTCTCTTATCCCCACCTGCTGGTAGTTCTAACACATTACATCCAACCTGCTGTTAAAGATAATTCATGACTGTTCAAACACTAAAATCATGCCCATCACTCCTGATTGTACACACACACACACACACACACACACACACACACACACACACACACACACACACACACACACACACATTATTTTATAATTTAGATTATTTTGTTGTTTCCTATTACATATTTCTATAATTTGTATAGATTTATACAGAATTATTCAGTGATAATAAATCCTATGTTTGTTTATTCTAAACCTGTTAGCTTCCACAACAGATTTTGCTCGTCTTCCGTCAAATACTCACATAAAATATTACACAATAAAGTGGATTCAAGATATCCACATAATTTCACTCTTACATACACAGTGAGGTTTCACAATTGTTCAAATATAAGCAATCAATAATAATAATAATAATAATATCAATAACATTGAGGCACATTACACAAATTTCAAAAACAAATCATGTCTTACAATATTTACAACAACTAAAAGCTCTGTAAATCGGCTTTTAAGTGTTCATTGAAGTTTTGAATAATTCTCTAATTTTTTAAGGCAACTTATTCCACTTAAAAGTTGCTCTAAATGTAACAGTTTTACAAAACGTTACTTTTAACTCGAGCATTTACTAAATTGCAGCTTGTTGAAAACTGTGTAATATGATGATGTATTTCATCTGGATACTGCAGCTGAGCAGAATAAATGTGGTGTGTTTAACAGAATTGCTTTCTTTAGAACTACAAGTAAGCCATAGAATATTTTAGCCTGTACAGGAAGCCAAGAAAGGTTATTATGCATTTGATCAATATTAGTATAATATGAACATCTTCACACATCTGGACGCCTTATTCTGGACTAACTGAAGTCTGTTAAGATCTGTCTTATTAGCTGCTGACCAAATGATTGAACAATACTCCAGATGAGACATTACTAGTGCATTAATGACATCTTTCATAATGAAGAAGTGATACACAAAGAGCATTTCATAGCCATAGCTATGCCTTGTCGGCAGAGTTATGTGACATTAGTGATGTTTGTACTTTCAGCGTTAACTTGGTTTTAAAGCCTTTAAAATATACGCCGTTCAATAGTCGACCTTAATCTGACAGAGAATGTGATGATTTTGTGGATAATTAAAGTCAGTCATATATCCACAAACACAACAAGCTGAAAGTCAGTGATGCTGCTCGGTTTGCAGTCCTGAACATCACGGCACAAGCAGGATCCACTGCACTGTTAATGTTAGCTGTGTTATATTGCTGCCTCTGTTCGGTGGTGTCGAGCCAAACACACTTTAACGTGTGTTTGAACGAGCTGACGGTTCACTCGTTAAGCTGAAAGAAAGATGCTTTAATCACAGCAGTCACACATGTGTCCACTGCACCATCTGGAACTCTTCTTGTTTACACTCGTAATAACACAAACACTAAATCCTGCTTCTCTGCTGCTGTTGTGTAGCAGTGTGTACACCTGAGACTGTCACCTGTGTCTGTCCTGCACTCTCTCTCTGTTTCTTTCTCTCTGATTGTGGAATAAAAGTATGAACATGTGTTTATAAGTTACACTTGTGTTTGAATCCTGCAGCTTATCACACATTTGATTTCCATGTGTGACGACTGCAAGTGTCCAGAGTGAGGACAGACTGAGGGAGCCACTGCTGCACATCATCTGTGAGGCTTTGCAGCCCTGATGATCCACCAGGACAAACTCAGCAGTGGTAAATGGCCTGTATTTATATAGCGCTTTTACTAGTCCCTAAGGACCCCAAAGCGCTTTACATATCCAGTCATCCACCCATTCACACACACATTCACACACTGGTGATGGCAAGCTACATTGTAGCCACAGCCACCCTGGGGCGCACTGACAGAGGCGAGGCTGCCGGACACTGGCGCCACCGGGCCCTCTGACCACCACCAGTAGGCAACGGGTGAAGTGTCTTGCCCAAGGACACAACGACCAAGACTGTCCAAGCCGGGGTTCGAACCGGCAACCTTCCGATTACAAGGCGAACTCCTAACTCTTGAGCCACAATCGCAATCGCCCCACAGTGTGTGAGGAAGAGGAGGAGGAAGAGCCAGCAGCAGCTGACAGATGGAGAGAATAGACAGACTGTTCCCTGTTTGTGAAGGACTGCTAGGAAAGTTTAACATAACTGTCTGTGCTGAATCAGTCTTATTAGGTAATGTTCAAATAATGTGATCATCCCAGTGTTTTCAGTGTGGGAGAAAGTACTCAGGGCCTTCAAGTTACACACTATGAAAGGCAGCAATAAGTTTAATGTTCAGAAACCTAAAGTCTGTATCAGCAGCAGAATGGAGCTAAAAATAAATGTTGGTTTCAGTTCTATGAAGCTTTGAGTATTTTGGATCAGCAGCTTCTGTGTTTGTTGCATCATATTGCTGTAACTGTTTATATGCTTTATATATTCTGAGCTAAGTTGATCTATAGTGTTACATGATACACTCTAATAGAGGTACGAGAGAAGAACATTTTTGTACCTATAGGAACATTTTTTTTAAATGTTCCCTTAAAAGTACATTACTGGTCTTTAAAAGTCCAGAAATGCCCCTTTAAAGGTTCAATTTGAAATAAAGTACAAATCTGTATTATAAAAACTTAAGCAGCAACTTCTCCAGGTTCCAATATTTATGCAATTCTCAAACCTTTTGGCCACGACTGTATAACCTCTTCTGAAGTTTAGTGGATATTATACATGGTTATGCTCAGGATGTGTCGGCCAGTTTCCACTGGAAACGCCTTTTGGTTAAACTGTCAGCGAGGAATTTGCATTTGCACTGTTACATTTTTATATAACTTTAATGCACATAAACAACAGCTGCTTGTTTCAGTGAAAATACATTGATGGGTTTTTAATAAAGTTGTGCAGCTGTAAAGTATTTTGTCTGGTGTCAATTATATCGTCAGCTACATCGTTATGGCAAATGTTCAAATGTATATGGTGATAAATATCTTTGGTCATATGGTCCTGCTCTGTCTGTCACCTTCTGTGTTGAGCTCATTGTTTCCTCTGTAGTGGCTGAGCTGAGTCCAAGTAGCTGAAAATGTTCCTCTGCTGCTCCGTCAGACTCTGCTCCTCCTGCTGATCAGCTGGGACACAAAACAGATCTTTGTTAGGCTCCACACTGCACTGAAGAGTCAAAGTGTCTCATATGTTCATCTGACAAGTAAAAGAACACATTTTTGTTTCCCGAGGTGGGCAACTTGTTGGAAACAAACACAAAAGGTTTGAGCACTGATACCTGCCATTGCTGCCATTGAAAGATGCAACGCCAGCAATGTGGATTGTCAAGACTCAAACCAATCATCAAGCAAAGACAACAGGGATCATTTGTTTCTGTTTATTTAGCATTCACAGCATTTGTAGTTGCCTTCTGTGCAGGGGAAGTCCACGCACACTGTGTGGTACCGCCATCCGCAGAAGGTGCATTCAACCTCTGTAAGAGAAACGAGGTTGTCTGAGACTGAAATGATATTCACTAAAGAAGTGGTGATTTGTAAAACTTCACATTTTGATCCGGGACGTACTCTGCATGAAAACAAGCGCTCACTCTTCCTGCTCAACAAATGACAAGGGCGGAGCCTTATACCACGTGATACAGAAGCTGTGCCGTGTGATGCTAAAATTAGCAGGGAAAAAACAACGGAGAGCACGTCAGGGATGACGAGAAAGTGACAGGAGAAAATCCGTCCCGGTCAACCACCCAAACATCAATAACGGGAACCTTATACAGCGCTTCCCTATACACGTCGAACTCCCGCAGGCACAAAGACATTACGGAGGCTATCACTTATCACCTGACCAAAGATATGGCTCCATCAACACTGTGCAAAACGAGGGATTTAGGAAAACGATCAACACCCTAGACAAACGCTACACAGTGCCGTCCCGCAACTATTTTTCTATTGTTGCACTACCTGCTCTGTACACGCAGCGTCGAGCAACGGTGGAGACGGAATTTCAAGCAGGACAACATTTTGCTGCAACAACAAAACGTGAGACATTTGTTGTTTTATGTTTATTTATTGTTATGACAGAATCATGATCTCAATTCTAAGCCAAAAAATCGTGATTCTCATTTTATGCAAAATCGTGCAGCCCTAACATTAACACAAAACTATTGTTTCACCAGAGAAACACACATGATTTAAATGTAGCATATTTGCAGCGCTGGAGGCCAGGATTACTGAATTGGAGACTCGGCTTCGCACCCTTCATTCACCCGTAGCTAGCCAGGCCCCTGTAGCTGGTGCAGCCGAAAATAGCGTAAGCCCCGCTAGCTGTTCCCCGGCAGGTCCCGAGCAGCTGGGGAAACAGGGAGGCTGGGTCACGGTGAGGAGGAAGCATAGTCCTAAACAGAAGCCCCAGGTACACCACCAACCCGTTCATGTGTCTAACCGTTTTTCCCCACTCGGCGACACACCCGCCGGGGGTCAAACTCTGGTAATTGGCGATTCTGTTCTCAGACATGTGAAGCTAGAGACACCGGCAACCATAGTCAATTGTCTTCCAGGGGCCAGAGCAGGCGACATTGAAGGAAATTTAAAACTGCTGGCTAAGGGTAAACGTAAATTCAGTAAAATCATAATTCACGTCGGCAGTAATGACACCCGGTTACGCCAATCGGAGGTCACTAAAATCAATATTGAATCGGTGTGCAACTTTGCCAAAACAATGTCGGACTCTGTAGTTTTCTCTGGTCCCCTCCCCAATCAGACCAGGAGTGACATGTTTAGCCGCATGTTCTCCTTAAATTGCTGGCTGTCTGAGTGGTGTCCCAGAAACGATGTGGGCTTCATAGATAATTGGCAAACCTTCTGGAGGAAACCTGGTCTTGTTAGGAGAGACGGCATCCATCCCACTTTGGATGGAGCAGCTCTCATTTCTAGAAATATGGACAAATTTATTAAACCCCCCAAAATATGACTATCCAGAGTTGGGACCAGGAAGCAGAGTTGCAGTCTTACACGCTTCTCTGCAGCTTCTCTCCTCCTGCTACCCCCCCAAAAACCCATCTCCATAGAGACTGTGTCAGCTTCCAAAAAGACAAAAAACAAACTAAAAACCAGCAACAAACAACTTAAACATAAACAATTACAAAGAAAGAACAATACAGTATCCACATCTGAACCAAAGAGTAAAACAGTGAAATGTGGATTATTAAATATTAGGTCTCTCTCCTCCAAGTCTCTGTTAGTACATGACTTAATAATTGATCAACAAATTGATTTACTCTGCCTTACAGAAACCTGGTTGCAGCAGGATGATTATGTTAGTTTAAATGAATCAACACCCCCGAGCCATTCTAACTACCAGAAATCTCGAAGCACAGGCCGAGGGGGCGGTGTGGCAGCAATTTTTCACACCAGCCTATTAATTAATGAAAGACCAAGACAGACTTTTAATTCATTTGAAAGCCTGATGCTTAACATTGTCCACCCCAGCTGTGAAACTCAGAAACCAGTCTTACTTGTTATCATCTATCGTCCACCTGGGCCTTACACAGAGTTTCTGTCTGATTTCTCAGACTTTATATCTAATTTAGTTCTGAGCTCAGATAAAATAATTATTGTGGGTGATTTTAACATCCACGTAGATGCTAAAAATGACAGCCTCAACATGGCATTTAATCTGTTATTAGACTCAATTGGTTTCTCTCAAAATGTAAAAGAACCCACCCACCACTTTAATCACACTCTAGATCTTGTTTTAACATATGGCATCGAACCTGAACATTTAACAGTGTTTCCTGAAAACCCTCTCCTGTCTGATCATTTCCTGATAACATTTACTTTTACAATAATTGATTACACAGCGGTGAAGAGTAGACTTTATCAAAGTAGATGTCTTTCTGAAAGCACTGTAACTAAGTTTAAGAATATAATCCACCCACTGTTATCATCTCCAATGCCCTGTACCAACACAGAGCAGAGCAGCTATCTGAACGCTACCCCAACAGAGGTCGATTATCTTGTTAATAATTTCACCTCCTCACTACGTACGACTCTGGATACTGTAGCTCCTGTGAAAACTAAGGCCTCAAATCAGAAGTACCTGACTCCGTGGTATAATTCTCAAACACGTACCCTAAAGCAGATGACTCGTAATCTGGAGAGGAAATGGCGTGTCACAAATCTAGAGGATCATCATTTAGCCTGGAGAAATAGTTTGCTGCTTTATAAGAAAGCCCTCCGCAAAGCCAGAACATCTTACTATTCATCACTGATTGAAGAAAATAAGAACAACCCTAGGTTTCTCTTAAGAGAAACCTAGGGTCAGCCAGGCTGAAAAAAAGTCAGAGCTCTTTTGAGCCAACCATCCCTTTAACGTTAACTAGTAATGACTTCATGAACTTCTTCACAAATAAAATTTTTATCATTAGAGAAAAAATTACCAATAATCATCCCACAGATGTAATATTATCTACAGTTACTCTTAGTACCATTGATGTTAAGTTAGACTCTTTTTCTCCAATTGATCTTTCTGAGTTAATTTCAATAATTACTTCCTCCAAACCATCAACGTGTCTTTTAGACCCCATTCCTACAAAACTGCTCAAAGAAGTCCTGCCATTAATTAATTCTTCGATCTTAAATATGATCAACCTATCTCTAATAATCGGCTATGTACCACAGGCCTTCAAGCTGGCTGTAGTTAAACCTTTACTCAAAAAGCCATCTCTAGACCCAGCAGTCTTAGCTAATTATAGGCCAATCTCCAACCTTCCTTTCATATCAAAAATCCTTGAAAGAGTAGTTGTCAAACAGCTAACAGATCATCTGCAGAGGAATGGTTTATTTGAAGAGTTTCAGTCAGGTTTCAGAGCTCAGCACAGCACAGAAACAGCTTTAGTGAAGGTTACAAATGATCTTCTTATGGCCTCTGACAGTGGACTCATCTCTGTGCTTGTCCTGCTAGACCTCAGTGCAGCGTTCGATACTGTTGACCATAATATCCTATTAGAGCGATTAGAACATGCTGTAGGTATTACAAGTACTGCGCTGCAGTGGTTTGTATCATATCTATCTAATAGACTCCAATTTGTGCATGTAAATGGAGAGTCCTCTTCACACACTGAGGTTAATTATGGAGTTCCACAGGGTTCAGTGCTAGGACCAATTCTGTTTACATTATACATGCTTCCCTTAGGCAGTATCATTAGAAGACATAGCATACATTTTCACTGCTATGCAGATGACACCCAGCTCTATCTGTCCATGAAGCCAGATAACACACACCAATGAGTTAAACTGCAGGAATGTCTTAAAGACATAAAGACCTGGATGGCCGCTAACTTTCTGCTTCTTAATTCAGATAAAACTGAGGTTATTGTACTCGGCCCTGAAAATCTTAGAAATATGGTATCTAACCAGATTCTTACTCTGGATGGCATTACCTTGGCCTCCAGTAACGCGGTGAGGAACCTTGGAGTCATTTTTGACCAGGACATGTCCTTCAACGCACATATTAAACAAATATGTAAGACTGCTTTCTTCCATTTGCGCAACATCTCTAAAATTAGAAATATCCTGTCTCAGAGTGACGCTGAAAAACTAGTTCATGCATTTATTACTTCCAGGCTGGACTACTGTAATTCATTATTATCAGGATGTCCAAAAAACTCACTGAAAAGCCTTCAGCTAATCCAAAATGCTGCAGCAAGAGTCCTGACAGGGACTAGAAAGAGAGAGCATATTTCTCCTGTTTTGGCTTCCCTTCATTGGCTTCCTGTTAAATCCAGAATTGAATTCAAAATCTTGCTCCTCACATACAAGGTCTTAAATAATCAGGCCCCATCTTATCTTAATGACCTTGTAGTACCATATCACCCTATTAGAGCGCTCTGCTCTCGCTCTGCAGGCCTACTTGTTGTTCCTAGAGTATTTAAAAGTAGAATGGGAGGGAGAGCCTTCAGTTTTCAGGCCCCTCTTCTGTGGAACCAGCTTCCAGTTTGGATTCGGGAGACAGACACTATCTCTACTTTTAAGATTAGGCTTAAAACTTTCCTTTTTGCTAAAGTATATAGTTAGGGCTGGACCAGGTGACCCTGGATCCTCCCTTAGTTATGCTGCAATAGATGTAGGCTGCCGGGGGATTCCCATGATGCATTGAGTTTTTCCTTTCCAGTCACCTTTCTCACTCACTATGTATTAATAGACCTCTCTGCATTGAATCATATCTGTTATTAACTTCTGTCTCTCTTCCACAGCATGTCTTTATCCTGTCTTCCTTCTCTCACCCCAACTGGTCGCAGCAGATGGCCGCCCCTCCCTGAGCCTGGTTCTGCCGGAGGTTTCTTCCTGTTAAAAGGGAGTTTTTCCTTCCCACTGTCGCCAAAGTGCTTGCTCATAGGGGGTCATATGATTGTTGGGTTTTTCTCTGTATCTATGAAGCGCCTTGAGGCGACTTTTGTTGTGATTTGGCGCTATATAAATAAAATTGAATTGAATTGAATTGAACATGAAGAGAGAGAAAGAGACAATAAGAGCTACCAAACAGTCGTCATAATTCGTCACACAATGAGAAAAGGACAAATCAACAAGTAACAATGACTAATTAATATTAAAATCTGTAACATAATGTATTGTTTGGAGTTTAGTCTGATTGGTTCAGGATGACCTGCCATTATCCAATCACACGTCTGCTTACCTGCATCTTTTCTCTTTTTTCTAACCTGAGAACCTGATGGCTTTGAACTTTTGTTGTCCATCTTCCATTGGTTTGAATTTTGCGCTCCAGTACAAACACAAATCCCCCAACCCGAGGATCAGCACAATTAACCTAACAGACCTACACCTTAGTTCACAGATTCACTTTGTCTAAGGTTGATTTCTGGGATTTCACACAACCCAGGATTCAGATGGTGAATCCATGATGGGCTTGGATTTACATCATTATAAATGAAATGTGCTCTACTTGGAAGCAGCCGGCCCCGCCCCTTTTGACGGGTTGTGTGAGACTTTAAATCATCAAACTGTAAATTATAAATTAAATTGTTATTGATCCTTTACCCCGAGTCCTAAAGTGTAGATTTATTTTCTTCTTATATTTATTGTTTGTTTACTTGCACCGCTGTAACTGCAGCCTCGTCGTCTCGTCTCTCTATATGCTGGACTGTCTGTAGCGGAGATGACAATAAAGTTTACTTTGACTTCAGCAGCGCGCAGGCGCACCGAGGGCTCTCAAGCTCACTTTATAGAATTTAGAAAAAACATCGGTGCAGATTACAAGTCTGTATCATAATATCTGTTTGTTGTTTTTATTTTGTTTTGCGAGTTGGTTATTAGATGCCGCTCCAGCCAGCCAGAGACTCCCTGCCCTCTCCTCCCTGTGCCGCCAGCAGCAGGCGCACCTCGCAAACTGAGGGCGCCCTTACTCCCAGCAAATGGCTGATAGAAAACCGATCGGTGCCTACGAATTTCCCAATATGCGCTGGCATGACGTCGGGGAAGCATGGGTACGACCGATTATTTTATTTTTTTCTTGCCAATGCCCGTGATGCCCCCCCACCACGATGCATTCTATTGGTTTGCACACTTACACACACCCAGCTGTGGTTTCCTGTTTTGCTGGACTCTGGAGAGCCCCGCCTTTAACGCTCTTCTCTCACAGAGAGCAACAGAAAACTTGGAAAAACTCCAGATTGACTGAACTCAGTTCAAAGTTACCTTGACACCTTTAGATGTGAGACGTAGTGATGGTCCGCTTGAAGCTGACGCTCCGGTGCGTGTGTCAGAAAGATCAACGCGCTGCTTCAGAAGCACCGTGTCGAGGCTTGATTCGTTTGGCCAGAGTCACGTGATCAGTGACGTCTGAAGCTTCGTTTAGAACGTACCTTTTTTTAAATCGAACTTTATTGAAACACAATGAGTATACAACATACAAACAGATGAAGTTTACAAAAGAACAGAACATGAACATACAGAACAGCAATCTTTAAAGCCTGAGGCAATCGTGTTAAACACACGCGAGATGCTCACGTAAATCCAAGAGCTGCCCTTTTTTGTTCCCTTTTTTTCTCAGTGTGTTCCTCCTTCAGTTTGTCAATATAAAATTGTACTTAGTAGTCAGTATAAGCTTTGAGTGATATAAGTTTGTATGTGACAGAATACTGCATGATGACCTTTTGATGACTTAGACTTGATAAATTCTTCCTCACAGCGATAATAGCTGAACCAGCTGTGATTATTTCACTCCTGCCAGGAAGAGGAGAGCTGGACACTTTGATCTGCACTAACAAGAAGAGAACCACACACACACTCCCTACACACTAACATCCCTCTGCCTATGAATAGATGTATTCACTGTTGTATTACGTTTGTATATAAATAAAGAAAAGTGCAGGAACAGAGCGCACATCACAGGCCCCACTCTGGTGGGAGCATCTGTGTTCATGCCCTTGCAAGTAAAATCTGCAGCGTCTGTGTGTTTCTACCTTTAGATTCTCCGCTGAAGAAGTGTCTTTAGAATAAATCTCTTGACACAATTAAATCTCAATCACAAAATGTGGCGCTCCGAAATAAGACTCACACCGTTAATTCATCATTTTCACTCTGCGCCACTGCTCTTTATCAGGCCGTGTGAAGCACAGCAAACAGTTCAGTCGAGGCCTTGAGCCACAAACAGACGTTGTTTTCATAACCAAACTGCTTTAGACCCTGTCCCCTAAATCTGCACAAATGCCCTCTGGGTGACATGAAATGCATTTAACCAATAAACAATCAATGGCTTCTTGTTGTTGGAACAGATGCTGTGTTTGGATGTTTGTGTGCAGCATTTTGTGTGTCAGCATAAGCATCTGTTAGTAAAGCATTCTTCATTGCACAAGTGTGTGTGTGTGTGTGTGTGTGTGTGTGTGTGTGTGTGTGTGTGTGTGTGTATCACTCTTCATTGCACAAGTGTGTGCATGTGTGTGTGTGTATCACTCTTCATTGCACAAGTGTGTGCATGTGTGTGTGTTTGTATCACTCTTCATTGCACAAGCGTGTGCATGTGTGTGTGTTTGTATTACTCTTCATTGCACAAGCGTGTGCATGTGTGTGTGTGTGTGGATCACGTCTCAGTGAATTGAATCAGCATTTCGACTTGTGTGCGTGTGTGTGTGTCATTTCTCACTCAATCAACGAGTGCAGATGTGTTCATATGTGTGTTTCTCTTCATTCTGAGTCGGTGTGTGTAGATGTGTGTGTTGGTTTACTTAACAGTAAATTACCATGGTAACATATAGCATGAATTTAACCTGCTCTGGCTTCAATTAGGGAATTATAAATGGGTAGTGTTGGCAACTTGTGACGCACCAGAAAAGAGCTGCTATGCTAGTAAATTGTAGCCTAAATGGAAGCAGGGAGACAAAACAGCAAACATGTCACAGATAGACCATTATCAAAACTCTAAGATTAGGACACAGCAGAATCTGACTGATGAAAACTGAGTGTTTCTTTGAGTTTGTCATGATGTGCTGTGTGACATGCAGGAAGGACCCAAATGAAGGGCTCACAGATGGAAACTTAAAGCGTAGCTTCATTCGCTAGAAATACTTTCATAGGAAATTAACAGAAAAACTAGAAACTAAACTAAACTCAAGAAACGAAGGAAAAACAAAAGCAGGAGCACAGAAGCACGGACTAGATACAGGACACAGTGACAAGAGTTAGTAGAGAAATGACTGGAACAAGAAAAAACATGAAGACAGAACTAAAGCTACACTTGACTTGACTCCAGCAAATCCTGCTTCCTCCCTGGGGCCTCCTCATGCCCCAAAACCCTCTGGACACCCAGGAGGCATCATAGTCAGATACCCAAAGCACCGTAAAAGGGGTCAATCAGCATTCTGCAGAGGTTGGCTGGCCTCTGCCTTAGATATAAGGGGAGGAGCAGGTGGTCAGAGTAGAGCAGCTGCTCCTCTGCATCGAAAGGAGCCATTTATTGCCTCAGTTTCAGCTTCAGTGGTGTTAACTGTCTGAGAGTAAGGCTCAAATCTAAAAATATATGTAGAAAACACATCAAATATAGCATGCTCAATCGTAGCTAAGTCCATGTGCAAAACATATTTAAAGTCACCAAGTACAGTGCAGGTGTGCGTCTCCTCTGCAGGGAGAGTTCAGGTCCAGGATCAAACAGGGACATCAGGAACAGAAGCAGCTCCATTGATCCGACTCCTCTGATGGCTGAGCGATCAGTTCATAGATCCTCTGAACTGTGACAGAGGTCTCACTCTGGAGGAAGCTCTCAGCACTTTCCAGCAGCTCCTCCATCATGGAGGACGTTCCCTCACTGTAACAGGTGGAGGAGAGAGGAGAGGAAGCACAGGTGGATCCTCTGAGGAAGAGGAGCGTTCCTACAAACCACGTGATCACATGAGCAGAGGGGCGTGGCCTTCAGTGGTAGTAATAAAGGAACAGTCCACATGTTCCACTTTGAAGGCTCCAACAAAAAAGACCTGTGATCACTTTGACTCAGTATGATGGATTCTTTGGATTTGCCTTTGTTTCTCTGGCTTTTCTTGTGTGTCTGTAGCTGTGTCCCAAAACGTCAGCCGCATCCTTCGGAGGACCCGGCCTTCCTAGCCTACGTGGGCCGGTGTTAAGTCTAATTGTTGAATGTTGCCATTGTGTTTCTTAAATTTGTACAGTCTTAGTTTAAGCAGTACGATCAAAGCCATTCCTTAGATTCTGACTCTGACCACCTCTCCAGCCACTCTGTGCTGGGGGAGGTTTTATTGTAGATACATCCTTTCTGAAAGGTCTGTTTCTTCTGATGTAAGCTTCCTGGGTTTATGACCCTTTGATCAGCAGACACACACACACACACACACACACACTCAGTGTATGTCATTTACATACAGTGCCTTGTCTTTGTAACCAAAGGGGGGTTGCAAGGGGAGGTGTTTTGTAAACTATTGTTTGAAGTTTGTCAATAAAAGGCAGCGAGAGGAGGCCACCATTGTGGTCATTTCGACGTGCTGGTCACAGATGGAAGGGCCTCCCTTGCGCAAGAAATCGATCGAACACTGTTGCCTTGTTTTTCTTTCATGGGAATAAGTCCTGGATACAACGGGGTCTGAGTTTAGACCCAACAGCCGGGTCCTGCAAAGACCGAGAAGGCCAGAAGTGCGAGGCTGTGAAATGGGACGGTCCAGCCTTCAGATCTGTGTCACCGCTGTGTGGGTGGAATTTAATAAACTCGCCGTCTGCTCCTTGCTATCTAAAATATTACAGGACACTGGAGTAAACTCTCGACCGTCTCACACTTCTGTTTCATCAGTTTTCTGTTTGACGTTTATTCAGCTGTGTTAAAATCCCACAGGAACCCACCGATGGATTAATAAAGTTGTATTTAATCTAATAATCTAATAACTTTGATCTCAGCCAAACCGATTTACTCCGGAACAAATGAAACACAGAAAAAAGGCAAACAATTACATTTTTAAGTTATCCGAGTGACTTATGGTAAATGGCCTGTACAGCGCTTTACTTGGTCCTAAGGACCCCAAAGCGCGTCACACATCCAGTCATCCACACATCCACACACTGGTGATGGCAGCTACAGTGTAGCCACAGCCGCCCTGGGGCGCACTGACAGAGGCTGCCGGACACTGGCGCCACCGGGCCCTCTGACTTATATATCATGTTTAACCTGAGTAGCCAAAGAGCAGGGGTCTGAAAACGATGAAGCTGGGAGTCCGCTGCTCTCGCCGGCTGGAGTGACCATTGAACCCCCCGGCTTGCTATCGAGCGGGTGGGTAACAGACGTCTCCGAAAACGTCGGCGCGCTTTTGCAAATATGCGATGTCTTGATGAACCCAGCAGATATTTTAAGTTTACATAGCTACTTTCTCCCCTTAATATATGTTAAAAATTTATTTTGTGGCCCAGAAAGATTAATAAGACTAATTTTAAAACTTAGTAGCGGCCGCCATTGTTGGCAGCTGAAATTAGCTGGGCCGCGCTATGAATTCTGGGATATGGTGGGCCACGAAGGACACACCCGACCCATCCTTCAAACTCGGGGGAATGAAGGACGCATTTGAAGAAGTCGAGGAATCGGGACAGCCTTCGTCGCCTGGCTGTGACGTCATCAGCCTTCAAATGCGGCCTCCGGAGGATGCAGCCGACGTTTTGGGACACAGCTTGGGTGTCTTTGTTGGTCATGTGACCTCCCAGGGACTACACATGGAAACGAGCAGTTTAGCTCAAATCTGGCAGGTTTCCATCGTCTGTTTTTGTCCTGATGTCCATGAACATGAACACTGTCCCTGTCAAACACGTCCAGATAATCTGATCCAGTGTTGTTCTTCTTCTGTGGTGTTTGTGATGGAGCAGCAGCTGCTGATCCTGATGTCCTCCACCAAGGGGGCAGCAAATTCAGCTGACTGTCATCATTTATTAAAAAGATGTAACAATGTGACATAATGCAATATAATAGTGTCAGTTACACATTGTGGGTTGCACTGTGGCCAGAATGGACATTACCTCCTGCCTAATGGAAGCTGTCAGCCATCCTGCAACCATGAATTAGATAAGCAGAAGTGAAGGGATTGTTAACAACAATTTAATAATAAAATGTAATGTGATAGTTGCACTTTATTAGCTACCCACAATCGTATGAATAATAACCATGAATGCACTGCATGCTCATAGCAAGTTCTTTAGGTTTAAAGTGAGATCCTGCTTTAAAGGGCGCTTCATCTGCTGGGAATGACATGTTTCTTCTAGTATGTAAGGCTCAGCCCATCTTACTGGGACTTACTTTTGTAGATCCACATGCTCTAAACCTGCTGCTCCATGATTGGTGCAGAAGCTTTAAGCTACTATTAACAAATAATGACCATGGACTTAGTTGTTACTACAATAACTTATCATTGAGCAACTTGTATATTTAATTTTACTTGTAAAACTATGCAAGTAGAATTGAATGGGGCACAGTGAGCTGAGCACAGGCCCACTCTGTGACACTCAGAGGTTTGTGGATATCATACTGAGAGTATTGGACACAGTGCAGCCAGCTTGCAGCCACTTTCCCACCACTTTAGCACAATGTTTACATGAGACTCAGCCACACTAATGTTCCTGGGCAGACATGTGGTGCAGCATGGCTGATGGCACTGTACCTGCAGCTGTCATGGACAAGAACCACTCAATACCTCACCCAAGCCAAGCCTGTGCTGATGTTGTGATCTGAGACCGAGACACTAACCCAGGATTATGATATGATGTTGTGAGAGTTTCACTAAGAATTAGCTCTGATTACAAGATTTCAATCTATCGTAACTCTAATTTGTATTTACTTCAGTTTGTTCATCTTGGAGCTGTGTGCAGCTGAGGACAGTCTTATTATTACCAGGTGAGGATATGTAACAGCCACAGTCTGTAGAGATGATGTCACCATGGAGTGGTGATGTCACTGGAGCTGCCAATATGTGCTCCAGCCAAAGCTACACCAGAGGGTTGTGCTGTGTAACAGGTTGGTGCAGGTGGTGTTATCTACATTTGAACATTAGGCAACAGTCTCATGAAGACACTTTCTATTGTTCACTAAAGACCAACAATAACAGAGACAAAGGGAGAGCAGCAGAACTAGTGCTAACAATTAGCACTGCTAGCCTGCCCACCAACACCAGCTAATGTTCTAAAAACGATGATCAATGATTTTGCTGTAACGGCTCCAGCTGTCTGTGTCAGGGACACGTTGGAGATGAAGTGAGTGATCCAGTGACAAAGGTTTGGAAAGCTGCAGTCAGCTGAGACTAAAGGAGTCACCTGACCGAGAGACCAAATGTTTCACTGAGAACGTCCAGATGAACAGAATCAACCTTTGGGATAATCTGTTCCACACATCCATGTTTCACTTACTGCATTATATTTCCTCATTGCTGTGCACACAGGCCTGTGGCTTATAACCAACTCCAAGTTCAGACTCAGAGGCTGCTGAAGCTGTTTTCTGGAACAGAGACGTGTTGGATATAAAAGCAACTCTTCTTTATGTGTCAGCACTGAGGAAAGGAGCAGCTTCGTTTCTAAGTGTATGAAGGACTGTAGCAGTGTGTGTGTGTGGTTTATGTCACAGACAGAACCATGTCAAAAACACAACTTCAGGTAAAAACAATACAAAATCAAAGAGTCTGATCAGAAGGATTAAACAGAGGAGTGTGGGACTGTTTTTAACAGACAGCAGGTTAAGCCAGGCTGGAGGAGTAAACTGAGCCTCGGTGTGAGCAGCAGTGTGTTTGACAGGAAGCTGAGATAAACAGTCTGGAGCCCATTTAGTGCTTCATATGAAAGTGTGAGGATTTGAAAGCAAATCTAAAATCAAGCAGGAGTCAGTGTGAGAATGATTTGTGCTTTTCCTCAGTCAGATGCTGGGAGTTTCAGTTCATCCATGTTCAGCGTGCTGTGCTTTGTGTAACAGGAGAATATGACAGTATAAATCAAGTCTTCATGTCACTGAAAGCCTCCACAGTCTGCTATGGAGGTGCATCAGTTTGGATTTACAAGAAGAACATTTCTTAAACCTGCCACAAGATGGCGCTCCAACAGAAGGGATGTCCACAGTGTAACACAGACACACACATACTGTGTGAATGTGTGAGTGAATGGGCTTTCAACACAAGGCTTCTGCTGCTACCTTTAATTACATAATTAGCTAACAAGAACAAACTGTTAATTACCACCAAAGAACGGCTCCAGATTTTAGCTGCTGACCATTTTGTGAAACGTTGATTACATCAGCTTATTGTTGATTTTTCAACCTTAATATCAGCTGCTTTAAAGGAGCCTCGTTCTCTGGCAGTAACACTTTTCTTCACTAGATGCAGTGCAGGCACAGTCTGTGTTTCTAAACTACACACTAATGTTCATTGTTGTGCAGCTAAATCCTCCCTCTGGATGGGAAGAATCCCTGTCAGGCTTCAAACACCTGGCTTGGTGTTCTGGAGCTAATGTGTCACCTGTGAGGACTCTGAGATGAACACACAGCAGACACTTCAGTTCTCCGTCTGTGTGTCCTCAGTTTCCCAGCATGCCTTGGCTGTGGTGGTGGAGGTGAATGAGGGGGAACATGCTGCTCTGTCAGCACTCAGGTTTCATACCTGGTGATCTCAGAGGACAAAGCGGCGTTACAGCAGCGCACGTTGATGAGACCTGATGCTCTGAACAGTTCAGACTTCAGCCTCACTCTGAGAAAACAAACGACTGACTGTCAGCAGCAACTACACCTGCTCCATCAGTGACGGAGAGAAGAACTGAGACTGAGAGACATACAGCTGCAGGTCAAAGGTCAGAAACGCCCGCTCTTTGTACGGGTCAGGAGTTAGTACTGCAGAGGTCAGAGGTCAGCTTGCTGACAAACCATTTGAAACAGTTTGGAGCTAAAAGCACAACAGCAGAGGAAAGAAGAGACACTGCAGAGATGATGCAAAATATTGTGTTTTGTTCTCAGCTGTCAAAAAGTGTAACACACGTGTTCCAGCACAGCCTTTGTGTACTTTCACTTCTCCATACTGTCCATTGGAAATCCTGTTTGTTACTTTTTGATTTCAGTCCATGTGTCCAAAGCAAACTTCTGTCCCACACTTTCTCTGCTGACTCTTCACCGATGCTCAGATGATCTCAGATGATTTCACCAGAACTCATCAAAATTCGGGCTCCACAGAAACCCAGACGTCACTAAACAAGCGTAACAAGCAAAGTGAAAACTGGTCGTTCAGCTTTATTGACCAAAGATAAGCTCACATGTCACCTCATGACACAGACACTTATTTCCACAGCATGCACGAGGACTGACAATAAGTGTCTATAAAGCCACTTCTATCTGCCACACCTGTGCTTCTGTCATGGTTGCTCTCCTCTCACTCTGTCATTTATCCACAGTCTGCCTCCCTCTGCTCCGTCAGCTGACGTCCTCTCTACACCACCTGCTGTGTTCTATCCTGCAAAAACACATTTAAGAAGCGTTGCACCGAGTAACGGGAGTAACTGCTATAAAATCCATTTAAAGGAGGTGGTGCTGAGTGCTGTGACTGGGGTCCCACCACTGACATCACGGGTGGAGGACATGTTGGAAAACTGCTACAAAGTGCTGTGCAGCCAGCAGAGCTTACAGTCTGTCCTGTGTGTCATACAGGCTCTCACACTTAGTGTTTCTGTGACACATTGAAGAGAAGTTTGTGTTGTTCACAGTTGTGCTTGTACTGAGTGACAGCTGACATGACCTAACAGGAATAATGTGTCTGTGCTGAATGAGAAGTAACACACAATGAAGTCTTGATGCATCTCAATCATCCAGGAAAGTGAGTCTGTTGCTTCTGTTCATCTGGACGCAGCGTTTTGTGGGAGAAACGTGTCGTCATCATCAGGTGACGTCTTCAGTCTCAGCTGCAGGTTTCAGTCTTACAAACAGGACATTTGCATAAAGACTGAAAGCAGCTGCAGGAACGATGGGCTGGGAGCTCCGTTCCTTCATCTTAATTATGCAGATTCTCAGGACCATTGATCAACAACCACTGATCCATGTCCATGAGTCCCATTCACAGAGATGTGGGAATGGCTGCAGTCACAGCATGTAAGATGGAAATAAATGAGAAGTATTTAGCTGAAGTGGATTTGATTTATGTTACTTCTTTTTTAACTTGTAGTTCTACATTGGAAGATTATTGTGATATTGGAATATAAAAATACATTTATATTCTATTATTTTCTCAAAATAAGCGTCACACTCGTGGAAGCCGGTGTAGCCGCCGAAACGCCTGCATTTATGGAGACTTTCAGCCCCAGGTAGGCCAGTTATGGATCTTGGGATCCACATTATGTCAGCAGCTGTTCTCCACCGTGAACTGTGTTCAAACAAACACGCTCACGCCTCACAGACGACAGCTTACAGTCTGTAGAGATAAAGTGACTTCGTACAGCCCCGTCTTCAGTCTTGTGGAGATGATCTCGACGCTTTGGTGGATGTTACTAGCTCCTGTGCAGTATTTTGTAAAGACATGATTATACCCCGTAAGCGCGTTAAAATTTACGCTAACAATAAGCCATGGGTCACTAAAAGTGTCAAATCCTGTTTAAGGAAAAAGAGACAGGCCTTTAAAGAGGGGCTGTTACCGATTTTCAGACAGCTACCAAGGAAATGAAAATCGAGATCTTGAAAGCAAAACAGACAAAAACCTTCTTGAAAGCAAATTTGCTGCAAAAACTTTTGGGTCTGCCTGGACTTGTATGAAAACCATAGCAGGGTTTCAAAATCCCCAGAGCAGCAGTCAGGTCATTTTCGATGTTTTAATTCAGACAGAGATTTTCAAATGCTTTAAACATGTTTTCTGCTCGTTTTAGTTCTTCTGATTTCAGCGAGGATATTTGGGAACTGAAACAGAAACTGAGAGATACTCAGCACTTTATCATTGAACTCAGCGATGTTAAAAAGGCCTTTCATACAGTCAATGTGAACAAGAGCCAGGGTCCTGATAATATTAGTGGCCGCCTAATTAAACCTTGTGCTGATGAACTCAGGCCTATATTTCAGGTTATTTTTAACAAATCCTTGCAAACACAACATGTGCCCTCTCTTTGCAAAGAAGCAGTCGTGGTTCCTGTCCCTAAATCTAAACGACTTCAGGCCTGTTGCCTCACTTCAGTTGTCATGAAAGTCTTTGAAAAAATCCTCAGAAATGTGATTATGAAGAGACTGAAGGTCAGCTGGATCCAATGCAGTTTGCATACAGGCCCAACAGAGGAGTGGAGGACGCACTTTTGACTTTAATAAATCTGATTCTTAAACATGTAGAGAGTAAAGGGACTTTTGCAAGACTTCTTTTCATTGATTTTTCTTCGGCTTTTAATACAACACAGCCCCATATTTTAATTAAAAGACTTTTAGAACAGTTTGAAATCAGGAAAAACCTGCTGGGCTGGATTTTAGATTTTCTAACTGACAGGTCACAAAGAGTGAGAATAAATGGGGTTCTGTCTGACCCAGTGTTCTCCTCCACAGGTTCTCCTCAAGGGTGCGTCCTATCGCCCTTATTATTCACTCTCTATACAAACATGTGTCAGGGCAGACATGAAAACAGGGTCATTATTAAATATGCAGATGACTCTGTTATTGTCAGCTTACTGAAAGAGGGTGAAACTAACCACGGCCCAGTCATTGATGACTTTGTTCAGTGGTGGGAGGAGTCTTATCTCCAGCTGAACATATCTAAAACAAAAGACATGGTTGTTGATTTTAGGAAACAACAAAATGGGCACGGAGTCACTTTAATTAAAGGTCAGAAAATAGAGCAAGTACAATCATATAAATATCTTGGGACCATAATCAATGAAAAACTGAACTTTGATCAAAATTGCAAATCAGTTTGTAAAAAGGGTCACCAGCACCTTTATTGCCTTAGGAAACTTGTTCATTTCCACATTGACCAAAAAATGTTAACTTTGTTTTATCGTTCTTTTATTGAGTCTGTTTTATCCTTTTGTTTGGTGGCATGGTTCGGTCAGACCTCTGTCACAGAGAAAAACTCTCTGAATCAGATAGTGAGATGGTCCAGTCGTCTGATAGGTGAGCCACAGTCTTGTTTAGCCTCCCTGTACTCTGAGCAGGTACAGAGGATGGCTTTATCGATCCTTAAAAATGGTTCCCATCCTCTAAGGGGTGAATTTCAGCTTCTTCCCTCAGGACGGAGGTTTCTATTTCCGAGATGCAGGACAAAGCGTTATAAAAATAGCTTTGTCCCCGTTGCTGTCACTGAATTAAATAAGAACTGTTTTTGATTCGAAATATTAAAGTATGTGTCACAGTGAGCTTTATATATTTACTAGGTATGTGTGTTTTTAAAGGGATGTCAAATGCTGTCATTTGTCTGTAAAGCAAATTTACCTTGCCTTTGGGTATAAATAAAGTTACCTTACCTGCAGACGCTGTGCGCAGAGGTTCAGGAGCAGAAGTCCCGTTGTAAACATATCACGGCAGACCCGACGATGTTTGCATGAACGCGCTTTTTTTAAAAGTCAGGTCAAGGCTCCAAAAGCCCAAAGGCGATATAACAGTTTGTGTTTGCTACATGGATCATTGTAGTTCAGCTTTCCTTTGTTATATTTCTTTAAGAGCTCAAAATGTGTTCATTACATAAATCAAATGTAATTTTCTCTGTAGCACTTCATGGATTTCATAAGCAACACACTGTAGTTGTTCACACAAAGCATAAAGGTAAAAACAATATACACAGTGTTATCTTCATTTTAGATGTCACAAAGTATTTGCGGCTCCCAGTGTTTTCCCGAACCCTGACCCTTTGCGTGGAAACCGGGTCCAAAAGGCTCTTTGGGTGTTAAAGGTTGCTGACCCCTGCACTAGGCCCAACTGACACATATATTTGATTCCAAATACAAAAAATAATGTGTAACCTGCTGGAAGAATGTAGGAGGTTGAGACAGGATCTCAACACTTGGTGTCTGCAACAAAAGACAACAATATGTGGGCCGATCGTGGCTCAAGAGTTGGCAGCTCGTCTTGTAATCGGAAGGTTGCCGGTTCGAGCCCCGGCTTGGACAGTCTCGGTTGTTGTGTCCTTGGGCGAGACACTTCACCCGTTGCCTACTGGTGGTGGTCAGAGGGCCCGGTGGCGCCAGTGTCCGGCAGCCTCGCCTCTGTCGGTGCGCCCCAGGGTGGCTGTGGCTACAAGCTTGCCATCACCAGTGTGTGAATGGGTGGATGACTGGATGTGTAAAGCACTTTGGGGTCCTTAGGGACGAGTAAAGCGCTCTACAAATACAGGCCATGTAATGGCAGAAACGTTCTCTAGTGTAAATCCTGACTAGTTCATTAACTACAGATCAGTTTCAGTGAACATTATTCACAGAGGGATCTGAGTTCCTTATACCAGACTCTACAGAAACTGTAACACTGTACAGCTCTGCGACTCAACAATATGACAACAATGTAACACACACTAGAATCATCAAATAAAGCCCCACTAACCACTAGAACTAGAACTAACTAACTAGCACTGGACACTTGCATATTAGAGATTTCTACCACCATAGGAGGCGAGATATCATCCTTGAACCAGAGCATCCAGCCCTCAATTTCGGACATAAAAAGCGACGTGGCCAGGCATGATAACACTTTGACTGAACTGCAGGACTGTGCCTCGAACCACTCTGACACCATCGCCACTCTCCAGGCCACTGTGGAGCGTTTGTCTGCGGAGGTAAAGAAGTTAGATGAGAGATGTGGAGCTCTTGAGGCACTCCAGGAGGAATAATTTAAGAACTGCAGGAATACCAGAAGGCACAGAGGGACCCAAGATGACTGAGTTGGTTCACACCTGTTGGCGGAGGCGCTATCTCTCGAGGAGAAGCCACTCATCGATCGAGCACATAGAGTGAATCGCCAGCGTCCCAAACAAAGTCATCTTCCTCGGCCCATCATCTTGAGATTGCACTACTACCACATTGGTGAGGAAATTCTGCTGAAAGCTGCAGAGAACAAGAACCTGATGTATAAGGGTTTTTAAAATAAACATCCTCCCAGATTTCCCTCCCTCTGTTGGAAACGCAGAGCCGCATTTGCAAATATGAGAGGAAGACTACGTGGGATGACCGGCGTCAGGTACAGACTGCTATACCCTGCAAAGCTGTTAGTGACCCATGGTGATGTGAGGAAAAGCTTTACCGATCCCAAAGAGACCGTAGACTACGCGGAGAAGCACCTCTCCCACCCACCTTCAAATGTATTAAAAGCAAGGATATATCTAGATGTCTAACGCTGACACAGCACTGTGTTTCTTCTTTTCCCTTTATATTCCATGTAAAGGTGAATATGGAGCGTTTATGGAGCTCGTTTATTGACCAGCTGTCAGTTAGAAGGTAAGAGTTACTAGGTTAACAGAGGTTAGCAGTAACAGTACGGGGAAGTATATTGTGTTGTTCTTTTGTTGTTTTTTATTTTATCCTACTTTACTTTGTTATTTGGATTTTACCTGTTGTGAGTGCTTCCCGTAATTCTCCTTTTTCTTGCGCCGCTGCGGCCAGAGTTCACAACATTACATATTTTTGTATCTATAAACAGGAAGCTGACACTCTCCAGACTTTATCAAAGGTGTGAGCGTCACAGCAGAGGCCTTTGTGTCAACGTAGCTGAAGACAAAACACAGAAACACATGAAGGAGATTTTCCTGGCCTGGATTTTATACAAATATTCTGCAGTACATCAAAAATGAAAGAAAACCATTAGTCAACATATGAACATCACCTCTGAAGTTACAGAGCTTTGATTGGAGACACAGCTGAGCGTTTTGCATTTTGCATAATTAATTACATAATTAATTATGTAACCATAATTAAATGGTTACATCATCTTTAAAGTCCCCAGAGATCAGGAAAAGGGCCTGAGGGTGCTGTGTTTGGAGTCTGCTGGTTACAGTGTGCAGGACCTCACAGGCTGCTGCAGCGTTAGCAGAGGGCGGGACATACACAGCTATCATGATCACGTGTGTAAACTCTCGTGGTAGATAGTACGGTCTCATGCTAACCGCTAGCAGCTCAATGTCCTTACAGCATAGCGTCTCTTTGATAGAGAAATGCCCAGAGTTACACTATCTATCGTTCACAAACACAGCCAGACCCCCTCCTCCCTTCTTACCACTCTCCGCTGTTCTGTCATAAGAGGCTCAGCAGCTAAAGCAGCACACCTGGGTCTCCCAGCCTATTAAAAGCAGCCCTTTGCTTCACCTGCTTCACTAAACATTATTATTTTAAGCAGAGTGGTGTGATTTATGTAGGCATTGCTGTGTGACAGGATGACTTTTCTTGCACACCCACCAAATGAGGGCGCACATGCTTCCACGCCCACTGGTGACTGCACACATCCTTTCAAGGAAGCATTTCATTCATCCCTAACAAATGGAACAAAACACTGTTCAGGTTTGAACGTGGCCCTGGCCTCTCTCTGCATCCACCTGGCACATGCAACACACATCCACTCCCTGCTGAACTGCTTGTATTTGATGTGTTGAAGTTTTGGTAAAGTTTGAATAAATTCCACTTTATTTATAGGAACATTTCATCTGTGGACTCCTGCTTCCCCTCTCCTTGAGCCAGTTTGTGACGGGAACATGACATAAGAAAAGTAATTTATCCCTTTTTGATTCTGTGTATCTGGCGCTCATCCAGTGAGTTCACACTTGGCAGAAACAGACTGAATTTGTCTGGAGAACTTTGGCTTCAGCCAAGTTAGATAAACACACTGTGTCTCTGTCAAAACAGCAGTGTAGTTGTGGCACCCCTGTGAGGGAATGACCACATGAATATTATTTTGTGTAAAACACTCATGTAACGGGACATTTTTCATTGCTATATGTATTTATTTTCAGTTTCTTTAAGAGGATAGAAAATCCATGTAACAGGGATTCATTTTATGTTAGAAAGCAGTGAGGGCGGAACTTTGGTGCTTGCTCCGGGGTTTCGGGGTGCAGTAAGTGGAGCCCACCTTCCGCTGCTTCCTCAGACACGTTCTGGAGGAAAGCAGAGACGCATCGTGTCTTCCTTACTCTGCTCTTCACCTGCTTTTACAGGTCGGTACACGGTGCTCGCACCGAAAATGTTGTTTATTGTCACCATGGTTACCCACGTTAATGTGAATGGGAGAGTTAAGGCGGTCCGCCAAAGTTATTTATATGTAAACACGGGAGAAAACCAGAGGAGTGTCCCGCGCGACACCGCGGTAAAGTGAGCCGTCATTTGTGAGCCGCGGTCAAGCCAGCCGCCTCCTATCCGCCGCATAAATTTCCTTGCGCTTTTACACCAGTCTTTACGGTAGCGCCTTTTCGCTTTATGTGCCGATTGAAAGCCTATACCCGCGCGCACGTGCACACGCGCGCATGCGCGCGCACAAATTACAATGTAACGGCCCGATACAGTCAATACAATTATGGAAATGTCAGAAATTCATTAAAAATCATCCTGAGTAGTTGATGTACAACTTTCAACACATCCCCCCTCTGGGACACCTACTGTACCTGTGTGCCAATTTTCATCCAGATTTACTGTAGAATTCCTCAGAAATTAAAGGGTACTTGTATCCAATGCAGTCGGCCAATACAGTAGAATTATGTCAATTTTCAAAAATTCATTAAAAATCATCCTGAGTAGTTGATGTACAACTTTCAACACATCCCCCCTCTGGGACACCTACTGTACCTGTGTGCCAGGTTTCATCCAGATTTACTGTAGAATTCCTCAGAAATTAAAGGGTACTTTATTCAATTCAATACAGTCAATACAATAGAATTATGTCAATTTTCAAAAATTCATTAAAAATCATCCTGAGTAGTTGATGTACAACTTTCAACACATCCCCCCTCTGGAACACCTACTGTACCTGTGTGCCAGGTTTCAGCCAGATTTACTGTAGAATTCCTCAGAAATTAAAGGGTACTTGTATCCAATGCAGTCAGCCAATACAATTTAATTATGTCAATTTTCAGAAATTCATGAAAAATCATCCTGAGTAGTTGATGTCCAACTTTCAACACATCCCCCCTCTGGGACACCTACTGTACCTGTGTGCCAAGTTTCATCCAGATTTACTGTAGAATTCCTCAGAAATTAAAGGGTACTTTATTCAATTCAATACAGTCAATACAATAGAATTATGTCAATTTTCAAAAATTCATTAAAAATCATCCTGAGTAGTTGATGTACAACTTTCAACACCCCCCCCCCCCCCCCCCCCCCTCTGGGACACCTCCTGTACCTGTGTGCCAAGTTTCATCCAGATTTACTGTAGAACTCCTCAGAAATTAATGGAAACATTTATTCAATTCAATACAGTCAATACACTACAATTATGGAAATTTCAAAAATTCATTAAAAATCACCCATAATAGTTGAGGTCCAACTTTCAACACTTTCTTACTCTGGGCGTCCTACCGTACCTCTGGGCCAAGTTACATCTCAATTCACTGTAATCTTTATCAAAAATTGAAAGAACAATTATATGTCAATGCTGGATGTGTGTCCTTTCAAAGTGACACTAAATAACAGAACTCAGGCACATCAGGGAATAATCCAAAAGGCGGATTTATTAAACAAAAACAACATACAAAATATCTCTAACCCATACTACATAACCTAAAAAGAAACAAAGGGACACTTAGAAGCACAAGGAAACAATACTGAAAGGGCAAGAGACACAGTCCAAACACAATCCACAACTAAAATGCCAAAAGAACAAGTCATCCCACATAGCAGACGGGTCTTGCCTGGATCTGGTGTCAAGCCGGCACTGCTGGCTGACTTCTGGCATGGTAAGATGGCACTGTTTATGTGATGGCATGCCACATTTGGCCTGATTGGGTGAATGTGACATGTTGTATAGAGCACTTTGAGTAATATGGGTGAGTAAAAAAGTGCTGTATAAGAATCAGTCCATTCACTGTCTGAACAGAGTTTCGTCATGTTACTTTTGCACTATTATGTTCCAGCACATGTTGTTATTACATGGCTTACATGGCTAAGGTACACATTAGGCTGACATCTGGGGCCAGAGCTGAAACTGTTCTGGGCCAGCACAGGGCCAGCAGTGTGTCTGCAACTGGCCTTGTGCTGGCTCATGTGTGGGCCACCTCTGGTAAACCAGATCTGGGCCACCATAGGGCCGTCATTCTTTGCGGTACGCAGGCCATGTGTAAGCACATTGTGTGGGACAGATCCAGGCCATACCAATTTTGCTATGTGGGAGGAATTATGTAAAAATAGAAACATCATAAAAATGAAAATGAACATAAAGTAAAATGTACTGAAAAGAACATCAGTATGGCCATCATTATTTGCTTGGAAAGTCTAAAGTTCCATGGCTTTGAACAGCCAGAGAACGCAATGCCCAGCTTAGAATGACTAAAAGTAACTTCTTTTAACATTCTGTCATTCTGCTTCTATATCAAACATCCACTAAAAATAGTCATTTGAAAAAAAATATTCGCCACTTTTCATCAGTTTGGGTTCCTCTGTTTATAGCAATTTTTAGAAAAGAACCCAATACCTTTGTCACTATACAGTTGTACAGTGAGATACAGAGCATCTCCTACTCATTGCAAACATGCTGGGAGGGTGGCTCTATCCGCCTTAGTGCAGCTGCTGTACCATACTGTGATGCAGTAAGTTAGTAGGCTCTCAATGGGCAAGTGGTGGAAGGGTGAGCTGTAGTCCACAAAGAGCATTCTGGCATAGCTCTGCCGCTGTTCTAGGTGACTCAGCACCGAGTGGAGGGTGATGGCATCTTCTGTGAATCTGTTTGCATGGTATGCAAACTGGTGGGTGTCGAATTCTGGGGGGAGGTAATCCTTGGTGTGCTGAAGGACTAGTTTCATGATTACCGGTGTGAGGGCCACAGGGCAATAATAGTTCAGGCTGGTGATGGGAGACTTCTTTGGTACTGGGATGATTGTGGCTGATTTTAGACAGGATGGGATGGCTGCTTCATCCAGTGAGAGGTTGAAGATTCTGGTGGAGATGAGGGTGAGCTGGTGGGCACATGGTCTTAGCACTTTACCACGTATTCCGTCTGGACGCCTTCCTGGGGTTCACTGCTAGGAACACTCATCTGACATCGTGCTCCGTTACAGTGAATGGAGCGGTGCAGGAACCAGGTGAGGATGAGGATGGGAGCAGGGCTGAGGCAGATGAATGCTGCTGTTGTGGTGTTTCAAAGCGGGCAAAGAAGCTGTTTATGTCCTCTGCTAGCTGCACACTCAGGTTTTCTGTTTTCACAGTTCTGCCTCTGTGGTTTATGATGTCTATTATTCCATGCCATGTGTTGTTGCTGGACAGGTGGGACCACTTTTCAGGTCAGCTCGAGCAGACCTGTACAGAGCTCTGTCAACAGACCTACAGGGAGTGCAGAATTATTAGGCAAGTTGTATTTTTGAGGAATAATTTTATTATTGAACAACAACCATGTTCTCAATGAACCCAAAAGACTCATTAATATCAAAGCTGAATGTTTTTGGAAGTAGTTTTTTTTTTTTTTTTTTTTTTTAGTTATTTTAGGGGGATATCTGTGTGTGCAGGTGACTATTACTGTGCATAATTATTAGGCAACTTCACAAAAAACAAATATATACCCATTTCAATTATTTATTTTTACCAGTGAAACCAATATAACATCTCCACATTCACAAATATACATCTCAGAATCAGAATCAGAATCGTGTTTATTGGCCAAGTACAGTGGGGCAAAAAAGTATTTAGTCAGCCACCGATTGTGCAAGTTCCCCCACCTAAAATGATGACAGAGGTCAGTAATTTGCACCAGAGGTACACTTCAACTGTGAGAGACAGAATGTGAAACAAAAATCCATGAATCCACATGGTAGGATTTGTAAAGAATTCATTCGTAAACCAGGGTGGAAAATAAGTATTTGGTCAATAACAAAAATACAACTCAATACTTTGTAACATAACCTTTGTTGGCAATAACAGAGGTCAAACGTTTACTATAGGTCTTTACCAGGTTTGCACACACAGTAGCTGGTATTTTGGCCCATTCCTCCATGCAGATCTTCTCGAGAGCAGTGATGTTTTGGGGCTGTCGCCGAGCAACACAGACTTTCAACTCCCGCCACAGATTTTCTATGGGGTTGAGGTCTGGAGACTGGCTAGGCCACTCCAGGACTTTCAAATGCTTCTTACGGAGCCACTCCTTTGTTGCCCGGGCGGTGTGTTTTGGATCATTGTCGTGTTGGAAGACCCAGCCTCGTTTCATCTTCAAAGTTCTCACTGATGGAAGGAGGTTTTGGCTCAAAATCTCACGATACATGGCCCCATTCATTCTGTCCTTAACACGGATCAGTCGTCCTGTCCCCTTGGCAGAAAAACAGCCCCATAGCATGATGTTTCCACCCCCATGCTTCACAGTAGGTATGGTGTTCTTGGGATGCAACTCAGTATTCTTCTTCCTCCAAACACGACAAGTTGAGTTTATACCAAAAAGTTCTACTTTGGTTTCATCTGACCACATGACATTCTCCCAATCCTCTGCTGTATCATCCATGTGCTCTCTGGCAAACTTCAGACGGGCCTGGACATGCACTGGCTTCAGCAGCGGAACACGTCTGGCACTGCGGGATTTGATTCCCTGCCGTTGTAGTGTGTTACTGATGGTGACCTTTGTTACTTTGGTCCCAGCTCTCTGCAGGTCATTCACCAGGTCCCCCCGTGTGGTTCTGGGATCTTTGCTCACCGTTCTCATGATCATTTTGACCCCACGGGATGAGATCTTGCGTGGAGCCCCAGATCGAGGGAGATTATCAGTGGTCTTGTATGTCTTCCATTTTCTGATGATTGCTCCCACAGTTGATTTTTTCACACCAAGTTGCTTGCCTATTGTAGATTCACTCTTCCCAGTCTGGTGCAGGTCTACAATACTTTTCCTGGTGTCCTTCGAAAGCTCTTTGGTCTTGGCCATGGCGGAGTTTGGAGTCTGACTGTTTGAGGCTGTGGACAGGTGTCTTTTATACAGATGATGAGTTCAAACAGGTGCCATTCATACAGGTAACGAGTGGGGGACAGAAAAGCTTCTTACAGAAGACGTTACAGGTCTGTGAGAGCCAGAGATTTTCCTTGTTTGAGGTGACCAAATACTTATTTTCCACCCTGATTTACGAATAAATTCTTTACAAATCCTACCATGTGAATTCATGGATTTTTTTTTCACATTCTGTCTCTCACAGTTGAAGTGTACCTCTGGTGCAAATTACTGACCTCTGTCATCATTTTAAGTGGGGGAACTTGCACAATCGGTGGCTGACTAAATACTTTTTTGCCCCACTGTATATGTGCAGACACATACAGGGAATTTGGTTCCGGTAGATGGTGGCTCTCAAGCACAGCAATGTAAATCTCTCACACACACACACACACACACACACACACACACACACACACACACACACACACACACACACACACACACACAAGTGTCTATATATACACATTACACATACATACACAAAGCTATGTAAACCAACTATAAATAACGAATCTAACCTTATATACATAAAATACAGAAATGAATGAGGCGGAATGAATACTACAAAATGTACATAAGGTGCAGTTGCAGTCTGGCAGTGGGAGCAGTGTGACAGGTCAAGTGTTAAGAAGGGAGATGGCGAGGGGAAAGAAACTATTCCTGTGTCGGGTGGTCCTGGTCTGCAGGCTTCTGTACCGTCTGCCAGAGGTCAGCAGATCAAAAAGTCTGTGTGCAGGGTGTGAGGGGTCTGCGATGATTTTCCCTGCCCGTTTCCTGGTTCTTGAGAGGTACAGATCCTGGATGGAGGGCAGGGGGGGCGCTGATGATCCTTTCTGCTGCCCGTACAGTCCGCTGCAGTCTGCTCCTGTCCTGTTTAGTGGCTGCTCCATACAAGACTGTGATGGAGGAGCACAGGACAGACTCAATGACCGCAGTGTAGAACTGGATCAGCAGCTCCTGTGGAAGACTGTACTTCCCCAGTTGTCTCAGGAAGTACATCCTCTGCTGGGTCTTTTTGAGGATGGAGTTGATGTTGGTCTCCCACTTCAGGTCCTGGGAGATGGTTGTACCCAGGAACTTGAAGATCTTCACAGTCGACACAGGGCTGTCTGATATGGTGAGGGGGAGCAGAGTTGAGGGATGTCTCCTGAAGTCCACTGTCATCTCTACAGTCTTAAGAGTGTTCAGCTCCAGATTGTGCTGACTGCACCAGAGTACCAGCCGCTCAACTTCCTGCCGGTATGCAGACTCATCACCATCTTGAATGAGGCCAATGACAGTGGTGTCATCTGCAAACTTTAGGAGTTTGACAGCAGAGTTATTGGAGGTGCAATCGTTAGTGTAGAGGGAGAACAGTAGTGGTGAGAGGACACATCCTTGAGGGCACCAATACTGAGGGACCGGGTTTCAGAGGTGATCTCCCCCAGCCTCACTTGTTGCTTTCTGTCTGTCAGGAAGCTGGTGATCCACTGACAGGTAGCTGGTGACACGCTGAGCTGGGAGAATTTGGAGGAGAGAAGTTCAGGCACAATGGTGTTAAAAGCCGAACTAAAGTCCACAAACAGGACCCTGGCATAAGTTCCCGGGCAGTCAAGGTGTTGCAGGATGTAATGCAGCCCCGTGTTCACTGCATCATCCACTGACCTGTTTGCCCGGTAGGCAAACTGCAGAGGGTCCAGCTGGTGGCCTGTAATGTCTTTCAGATGGGCTAACACCAGTCGTTCGAAGGATTTCATGACCACAGACGTCAAGGCGACAGGTCTGTAGTCATCCAGTCCTGTGATGGTGGGTTTCTTGGGAACAGGGATGATGGTGGAGCGTTTGAAGCAGGAGGGAACTTCACACAGCTCCAGGGATCTGTTGAAGATGCGAGTAAAGATGGGAGTCAGCTGTTCAGCACAGGTTTTGAGGCAGGAGGGTGAGACGCCATCTGGTCCGGGGGCTTTCCTGGGCTTCTGTTTCTGGAATAGTCGGCTCACATCCTGAGTGTGTATTCTTAGTTTCAGGGAGGAGGAAAGGGGGGTGAGAGGTGTGGTGGAGGTCGTTGAGTCTGGGTTGGAGAGGGTGGTGGTGGTCATTGAGTCTGGATTGGGGAGGGTGGGGGTGGTCGTTGAGTCTTGATTGGGGAGGGGCAGGGTGAAGGGGGGAGAGGTGGAAGGTGTGTTGGGAGTCAATGTCTGAAGCAATGTCCCTGGGGAGGGGAGGGTGGGGCGTGGGAGTCTGTCCGTCTCAAACCTGCAATAGAAAGTGTTTAACTCATTGGCCAGGTCTTTGTTTGCTTCAATAGTGGGTGGGGGGCGTCTGTAGCTGGTGATTTCCTGCAGGCCTCTCCACACTGACGCAGGGTCGTTGGCTGAGAGCCGTTCTTCCAGCTTCTGGGAGTAGATCCTTTTAGCTGCTTTGATCTCCTTGGTCAGTGTGTTCCTGGCTTGCTTGTACAGGACCCTGTCACCACTTCTGTAAGCGTCCTCCTTGGCCTTGCGAAGATGTTGGGGTTTAGGAGTGAACCATGGTTTATTGTTGTTGTATGTGCAAAAGGTCTTTGTTGGCACACACACGTCTTCACAGAAACTGATGTATGATGTCACAGTGTCCGTGAGCTCATCTAGGTTCTCAGATGCAGCTTCAAAAACAGTCCAATCAGTGGAGTCAAAACAGTCCTGCAGTTCCTGCTTTGCTGCGTTAGTCCACTTCTTCACAGTTTTGACTACAGGCTTGGCACGTTTGAGTTTTTGCCTATAAACTGGAATAAGATGGACCATGCAGTGATCAGAATGTCCCAAAGCTGCCCGGGGCACAGAGCGATAGGCATCTTTTAGAGTGGTGTAGCAGTGATCCAGTATGATGTTGTCCCTGGTGGGGCAGTCTATATGCTGTCTGTATTTAGGGAGTTCGTAGTTTAGGTTTGCTCTGTTAAAATCCCCAAGAATAATTGTAAAGGAATCCGGGAATTTCCTCTCCAGGGTAGTAATCTGGTCAGCCAGCTCGCACAGTGCGTTGTTCGCGTTGGCCTGTGGAGGGATGTAAACTCCGACCAGCATGAAGGAAGAAAACTCCCGCGGTGAATAAAAAGGTTTACAGTTGATGAGAAAACTTTCCAAGTGTGGGCTGCAGTGTTTCTGTAACACTGTGACATCAGTACACCAACCTTCATTAATGTAGAAGCAGACTCCACCACCCTTTGTTTTCCCTGAGAGCTCTGTTTCGCGGTCCGCCCGGTGAAGTTGGAAGCCCGGCAGATTTAAGACAGCGTCTGGGACTCGCTCACTGAGCCAGGTTTCAGTGAAGCAGAGGGCAGCAGAGCGTGCAAAGTCCTTGTTAGTCCGGTTTAAGAGCAGTAATTCGTCGACTTTGTTTGGAAGAGAGCGGAGATTCGCAAGGTGAATGGAGGGGAGTGCCGTGCGGAATCCTCGCCGACATTCAAAAACAAAACAACAACAAATCAGCGACCAATATAGCCACCTTTCTTTGCAAGGACACTCAAAAGCCTGCCATCCATGGATTCTGTCAGTGTTTTGATCTGTTCACCATCAACATTGCGTGCAGCAGCAACCACAGCCTCCCAGACACTGTTTAGAGAGGTGTACTGTTTTCCCTCCTTGTAAATCTCACATTTGATGATGGACCACAGGTTCTCAATGGGGTTCAGATCAGGTGAACAAGGAGGCCATGTCATTAGTTTTTCTTCTTTTATACCCTTTCTTGCCAGCCACGCTGTGGAGTACTTGGACGCGTGTGATGGAGCATTGTCCTGCATGAAAATCATGTTTTTCTTGAAGGATGCAGACTTCTTCCTGTACCACTGCTTGAAGAAGGTGTCTTCCAGAAACTGGCAGTAGGACTGGGAGTTGAGCTTGACTCCATCCTCAACCCGAAAAGGCCCCACAAGCTCATCTTTAATGATACCAGCCCAAACCAGTACTCCACCTCCACCTTGCTGGCGTCTGAGTCAGACTGGAGCTATCTGCCCTTTACCAATCCAGCCACGGGCCCATCCATCTGGCCCATCAAGACTCACTCTCATTTCATCAGTCCATAAAACCTTAGAAAAATCAGTCTTGAGATATTTCTTGGCCCAGTCTTGACGTTTCAGCTTGTGTGTCTTGTTCAGTGGTGGTCGTCTTTCAGCCTTTCTTGCACTGAACATAAGTTCCCTGCAATTTCTGAAGAATATTACAGTAAATCTGGCTGAAACTTGGCCCAGACGTACAGCAGGTGTCCCAGAGGGGGGATGTGTTGAAAGTTGGACATCAACTACTCAGGATGATTTTTAATGAATTTCTGAAAATTGACATAATTCTATTGTATTGACTGTATTGCATTGAATACAAGTACCCTTTAATTTCTGAGGAATTCTACAGTAAATCTGGATGAAACTTGGCACACAGGTACAGTAGGTGTCCCAGAGGGGGGATGTGTTGAAAGTTGGACATCAACTACTCAGGATGATTTTTCATGAATTTTTGAAGATTGACATAATTCTACTGTATTGACTGTATTGCATTGAATATAAGTTTCCTTTAATTTCTGAGGAATTCTACAGTAAATCTGGATGAAACTTGGCACACAGGTACAGTAGGTGTCCCAGAGGGGGGATGTGTTGAAAGTTGGACATCAACTACTCAGGATGATTTTTAATGAATTTCTGAAAATTGACATAATTCTATTGTATTGACTGTATTGCATTGAATACAAGTACCCTTTAATTTCTGAGGAATTCTACAGTAAATCTGGATGAAACTTGGCACACAGGTACAGTAGGTGTCCCAGAGGGGGGATGTGTTGAAAGTTGGACATCAACTACTCACGATGATTTTTCATGAATTTTTGAAAATTGACATAATTCTACTGTATTGGCCGACTGCATTGGATACAAGTACCCTTTAATTTCTGAGGAATTCTACAGTAAATCTGGCTGAAACCTGGCACACAGGTACAGTAGGTGTCCCAGAGGGGGGATGTGTTGAAAGTTGTACATCAACTACTCAGGATGATTTTTAATGAATTTTTGAAAATTGACATAATTCTACTGTATTGGCCGACTGCATTGGATACAAGTACCCATTAATTTCTGAGGAATTCTACAGTAAATCTGGCTGAAACCTGGCACACAGGTACAGTAGGTGTCCTAGAGGGGGGATGTGTTGAAAGTTGGACATCAACTACTCAGGATGATTTTTAATGAATTTTTGAAAATTGACATAATTCTATTGTATTGACTGTATTGAATTGAATAAAGTACCCTTTAATTTCTGAAGAATTCTACAGTAAATCTGGATGAAACTTGGCACACAGGTACAGTAGGTGTCCCAGAGGGGGGATGTGTTGAAAGTTGGACATCAACTACTCAGGATGATTTTTCATGAATTTTTGAAAATTGACATAATTAAATTGTATTGGCTGACTGCATTGGATACAAGTACCCTTTAATTTCTGAGGAATTCTACAGTAAATCTGGCTGAAACCTGGCACACAGGTACAGTAGGTGTCCCAGAGGGGGGATGTGTTGAAAGTTGGACATCAACTACTCAGGATGATTTTTAATGAATTTTTGAAAATTGACATAATTCTATTGTATTGACTGTATTGAATTGAATATAAGTTTCCTTTAATTTCTGAGGAATTCTACAGTAAATTTGGATGAAACTTGGCACACAGGTACAGTAGGTGTCCCAGAGGGGGGATGTGTTGAAAGTTGGACATCAACTACTCAGGATGATTTTTCATGAATTTTTGAAAATTGACATAATTAAATTGTATTGGCTGACTGCATTGGATACAAGTACCCTTTAATTTCTGAGGAATTCTACAGTAAATCTGGCTGAAACCTGGCACACAGGTACAGTAGGTGTCCCAGAGGGGGGATGTGTTGAAAGTTGGACATCAACTACTCAGGATGATTTTTAATGAATTTTTGAAAATTGACATAATTCTATTGTATTGACTGTATTGAATTGAATATAAGTTTCCTTTAATTTCTGAGGAATTCTACAGTAAATTTGGATGAAACTTGGCACACAGGTACAGTAGGTGTCCCAGAGGGGGGATGTGTTGAAAGTTGGACATCAACTACTCAGGATGATTTTTCATGAATTTTTGAAAATTGACATAATTCTACTGTATTGGCCGACTGCATTGGATACAAGTACCCTTTAATTTCTGAGGAATTCTACAGTAAATCTGGCTGAAACCTGGCACACAGGTACAGTAGGTGTCCCAGAGGGGGGATGTGTTGAAAGTTGTACATCAACTACTCAGGATGATTTTTAATGAATTTTTGAAAATTGACATAATTCTACTGTATTGGCCGACTGCATTGGATACAAGTACCCTTTAATTTCTGAGGAATTCTACAGTAAATCTGGCTGAAACCTGGCACACAGGTACAGTAGGTGTCCTAGAGGGGGGATGTGTTGAAAGTTGGACATCAACTACTCAGGATGATTTTTAATGAATTTTTGAAAATTGACATAATTCTATTGTATTGACTGTATTGAATTGAATAAAGTACCCTTTAATTTCCGAGGAATTCTACAGTAAATTTGGATGAAACTTGGCACACAGGTACAGTAGGTGTCCCAGAGGGGAGATGTGTTGAAAGTTGGACATCAACTACCCAGGATGATTTTTAATGAATTTTTGAAAATTGACATAATTCTACTGTATTGGCCGACTGCATTGGATACAAGTACCCTTTAATTTCTGAGGAATTCTACAGTAAATCTGGCTGAAACCTGGCACACAGGTACAGTAGGTGTCCCAGAGGGGGGATGTGTTGAAAGTTGTACATCAACTACTCAGGATGATTTTTAATGAATTTTTGAAAATTGACATAATTCTACTGTATTGGCCGACTGCATTGGATACAAGTACCCTTTAAATTTCTGAGGAATTCTACAGTAAATCTGGCTGAAACCTGGCACACAGGTACAGTAGGTGTCCCAGAGGGGGGATGTGTTGAAAGTTGTACATTAACTACTCAGGATGATTTTTAATGAATTTTTGAAAATTGACATAATTCTACTGTATTGGCCGACTGCATTGGATACAAGTACCCTTTAATTTCTGAGGAATTCTACAGTAAATCTGGCTGAAACCTGGCACACAGGTACAGTAGGTGTCCCAGAGGGGGGATGTGTTGAAAGTTGTACATCAACTACTCAGGATGATTTTTAATGAATTTTGGAAAATTGACATAATTCTATTGTATTGACTGTATTGAATTGAATATAAGTTTCCATTAATTTCTGAGGAATTCTACAGTAAATCTGGATGAAAATTCGCACACAGGTACAGTAGGTGTCCCAGAGGAGGGATGTGTTGAAAGTTGTACATCAACTACTCAGGATGATTTTTAATGAATTTTTGAAAATTGACACAATTGTAGTGCATTGGCTGTATTAGATTGAATAAATGTTTCCATTAATTTCTGAGGAATTCTACAGTAAATCTGGATGAAACTTGGCACACAGGTACAGTAGGTGTCCCAGAGGGGGGATGTGTTGAAAGTTGGACATCAACTACTCAGGATGATTTTTAATGAATTTCTGAAAATTGACATAATTCTATTGTATTGACTGTATTGCATTGAATACAAGTACCCTTTAATTTCTGAGGAATTCTACAGTAAATCTGGATGAAAATTGGCACACAGGTACAGTAGGTTTCCCAGAGGGGGGATGTGTTGAAAGTTGGACCTCAACTATTCAGGATGACTTTTAATGAATTTTTGAAATAAACATAATTGTAGTGCATTGACTGTATTGCACTGAATATGAGTTTACTGTGATTTCTGAGTAATATTACAGTAAATCTGGGTAAAAACTGGCCCAGAGGTAAAGTAGGTGTCCGAGAAGAGGATTGTGTTGAAAGCTTGGCATCAACTTTTAATAATGATTTTTAATGAATTTTTGAATATGCAACCAGACTGTCACGATGGCTGTATTGGGCTGTTCCATTGTAATTTGTGTGCGCGCGTGCGTGTGACTGTTCACGCGCGTGCATGTGTGCGCGAGTCTAGGCTTTCAATCAGGATATAAAGCGAAAAGGCGCTACCGTAAAGACTGGTGTAAAAGCGCAAGGAAATTTATGCGGCGGATAGGAGGCGGCTGGCTTGACCGCGGCTCACAAATGACGGCTCACTTTACCGCAGTCGCGCGACCGCACCGCGAGCCCGCTCGTTAGGTGGAGCGCTCGTGAAGCAGAGTCAGTGCGCTCCTATGCTCTGTGCAAACGTGTTGTAATGCTCCAATCAAATCAGTTCTGTGAGATGTGAATGTTAATAGTTCTGTTTAGTATTTAGTATTTATTTATTTATTGTCATTGTCAAGAACAATGAAATTGCGTTTGGGGCTTCCATACAACCCAAAAAAAGAAGAAAATAATAAATACCCCTTAAAACCCAAGTGTACATATTTAACCCAGTGTGACTCCAATGCAATAAGACAATCCTTAGCAATAATGTTCGTAGAAATTCAGACAAAGACCTGAGAAACATGACAAAATACAACAATGCAACCCATGCAATATTATTGTACTGTGAGATATGATATCAGATATGATAGTTATCTATTTAAGAAAGAGGGGGGGGGGCAGGAGGGGGAAGAGAATAAAGATATGATGCACCAATGCAGACCAGTTCATTGCTATTAAGAAGTTGGATATGGTTATTGTCCGTGAGAGGGGGGCAGAGAGTTCAGGAGCCTCACAGCCTGTGGATACAGGCTGTTGGCCAGTCTGGATGTTCTGGCCTGTATAGACCTGTACCTTCTCCCTGAGGGCAGCAGATGGAAAAGGTGGCGCGCAGGGTGATGTTGGTCCCGCAGGATACTGTGCACCCTCCTCAGACAGCGAGTGGGGAAGATATTACTGATCTCTGGCAGACTTGTTCCAATAATTCTGCCAGCTTCTTTCACCACCCGCTGGAGTGCTTGCTGATCGGCCTTGGTGCAGCTGGGGAACCACACTAGAAATCCATACGTCAGAATGCTGCTGATGGCACAGTTGTAGAAGTTCAACATCAGAGATCTGGGAATGTGTGCGCTCCGCAGTCTCCTCAGGTAGTAGAGGCGCTGTTAAAGTGACTGAGTAGATTAGCTAGTGTAACACAAGCACTCTGAGCAACTCTGTGTAGCTAACAGAGGCATTCATGGGTTGATTAAACAAGCTGTGTTTCATGATGCACTAAATAGTGATTTTGCCAGTAAATTACTGGAGGGAACAAATGTAATGTATTTACCAATGCTGTTATTGAATAGAACTGTTTAGCCAGTAAGACACTGCAGAAGACAATGTGATGTGTTTATTGATATGATAAAAGGAGGGATTACTATTGCAAAAAAGGTAATTAGATTACTGTTACTTTCCCGTAAGCATGCTGCGTTACTGCGTTACTAAAACCGCAGCTGTGTGCAGATGAACAATGGATAATCTATCGAGTGTGGAGAGAGTGTGAGCGTGCAGCGTTTAAAGCGTGGAAGCACTGACCTTACTTTGAGTTTGACTCTGTAAAAAGTGACAAAAACATTAGCATCCGCTGTTCACTGCGTGGGAAGACAACATGCTCACTCACTATGTGTTAATGGGCATGCTTATTTATAACTTTGATAAAATGTCATAAAAATAATTCCATGCCAGCTCACCATTGGTGATCAGGTAGTTTCTGTTCCAGTTCCAGTCCCATAAATCATGAAGCTTGCTGCCAGAAAAGCTTCAAATCTCCTTTGAAAGCTGTTTGTGGTCTTGATTGTGGGAGCTTCAGTTGTCTGACTCCAGCTGCCACACAGTGCTCACTGATATCATTTGCAAAAACCCCAGTGTGACAATATTTATCAGTGAAGCAGAAATCAGGAAGTGACGACTTTTCTTTGAACATTTGCTCAGGCTAAGCTGTGCTTTCTACCACAGTTGGGAATTTCCTGGTTTACAACAAATTATTGTGTCAACACCGCATAAGATTTCAAACTACAGGAAAATCACTGGAGTTATAAGAGGCAGACAACGACACACACACCACATGCATGCTGTTGCTATTTATTGTGGATTAACCTGTCAAGGGCAAGAACAAAATAATTCTGCCTCAAATACAGGAAATCATAGCTTTCCTGTATTTCCTCCATTGTTGGCATGCTGGTTAGTGCTGTTGCTCCACAGTAAGAAGGTCCTGGGCTAAATTATCCATGAATGTAAACGGCTGTGTGTTTCTATCTGATAGACTGGTGAGCTGTCCAGGGTGTACCCTGCCTGGTAACCTATCACTTCAGGGTTATTTCCCAGCCCTGCTGCAACCAGGATAGAGATAGGAGGATGGTAGTTGTTGTAGACCCATTCAATTTCAATTGAAGGATTAAAATGTTCCAGGAGCTCAACTTACTCCATCTGAACATGTTTCAATCGTGTTTTATGAACACAACATGCAGGTTTACTGAATATGAAAAGGTTGTGTTGATTTAACTCAGTTGTTTAAGTTTCTGCCAAAGCAAAACCTTTGTGTGCAACCAGTGTCCACTATTGAATCAAGTAAATCCAACATGTTTTTGTCAGTGCAAAAAGGAGTTACGGTGCCTGTATTCCTGCACAATATTGTCCCGGGAGGGAGGAAAACTTTCTGGTGAAGTTTTGGTTGATTTTTGGGTTTTGCTTGACACTAGGTTGATTTTATCAGTGAGGTTTGGATTGTTTTCTTTCTCTAAGAGAGAGAAAGATGGTTTTATGCTTGGACATGTTTGCAATGGGCCCCAGTATTTGTTACTTTATTAGTATTTTATTGGTTGCGTTTGTTTGTGCTTTTGTTACAGTGCACTGAGATAAGAACATCTGAGAGGTGTGATCCACCGCTGGTGATATTTTGGTATTTTGTGAGTTCCCGATTTAACAAATCAGCTCTTTAATCCAGACCTGAGAGGTTGAACTTTAAAGCGCTATAAAATATTCTTACTGGAAACAGTGGCAAAGTGTTTTTCTCCATGATTATAATGGGCTTGGGAGAAATTCACTTATATGTGACATTGATCACATGAGAAGTCCTGAGCCTAAAAGGATTGCAGCGAGTCAATCCAGTCCAAAAACAAGGAGCTGTTTTCCTTTAAAATGATGACGTCATCTTGCTGGTGATGGAGGCTCGAATAGGCTGCGTGTCAGACTCCATTATCAGCAATATCTGGTATGAATGTGTGTGGATGTATGCATGTGACTGGACTGTGACGGACTGACGACTAAAAGTTTAACTGACTTGATACTGAGAAAAAAACGGTGCCGACTTTAGGATTAGTGAATGTCCACAACAATTCACCCAGCCTGTAGAAGAAGGGTGGAGGTTTTGTCTTGCTTTGTTTGTGCAGGAGCAGAAGGATGACAGAGACTAAAGGGGGAGGCTGTAGCTTCACATGAGTGTGAGCTGCAGACTGAACCCTTTGGTTGCTAATGTTGAGTCACTGATGTTTGCATTAAGAAAATTGTGTTTTATTAGCTGTGTTTTAGTTAAGGTATCACATTATATTGTTGGGAATGTTAAATGCTAAAGTGAAGAAAAGCTTTGATTTCACTCATGACTGAACATGTTATTATTAACCATAGCAGGCCACTGTAAAGAGTCAATTAACTGTTATAGAGGAAAAAAAGGCCAAAAACTCTGTTAATACCTATGAATAACAGGCAATGATAGACTTGTCACATTCAAAATAGAGATATGTAATAACAAACACGGGTCCGTGTCATTTAGGTTCTCCATTGAAATAGTCAATCATTTAGAAAAGTAGAATATATATATATATGTCTCAACGCTGTTTCTCAATAATATTAAAAACCTAAAAACTATTGTTGTGGAAGATAGAAGTCACTGTGACAGCCCTCTGACTGTGGAGGACGTTTGTAATCCTATTTCTGCACTTAAGGCCAACAAATCTCCCGGCACAGATGGTTTAACTTAGAGCTGGGCGATAAAACGATAACGATATGTATCGCGATATAACTTTTACTCGATAGAGAAATTAAGCTATCGCAATAGACCTCGCCGCTCTTGTCCTCTTAAAAAAAAAAGAAAAAAAAAAAAAAAAGGTCAGCCAATCCAAATTAAGTAGCGCAGAGCCGAACCAATCACAGCCGCAGCGTCACGTCGCGTGACTTGTTACGTACAGCACAAGTGCCAAGCCGCACGTGTGTTTGTTTGGGAAGCATCCAGCGCGTAATGGAGGAAATGAGTGTGCCGACTAGAAAAATCAACCGAGCGTGACCGAAGAGAAAACAGATGATGGTTCCAATGCCGGAGAGATTGTCGAACGGAAGAGCCATAGAAGTTCCGTAGTGTGAAGGTATTTCGGCTATTTCAAGTCTGACAAAAACAGAGTAGCGTGCACTGTAAATTGTGCCGAAAGCAAGTCTGGAAATACAATAAACTGGTGCATGCGTCACACTGTGCGCCACGTTATTGTTTCGGTGCAATGAATTTCTACAATACTGTTACTGTTAATTCTACTCTCTGCAGTGTTTAAATGCTTACATATACACACAGTTACTGTCCGTCCACACATACGACTCGGTTCTGCTTCTATGCCCCAGCTTTGTTTACTTTTTCCCACCGAGGCTTCTAGACTTCTGATTGGCCAACATTTCTGCACGGTTAGGAATCTAGCTCCACCTTCTGCTTTGGCATGTTCATAGCAGCATTTTCCTTCATTTCTGCCTTTATGTGTGGACGGGATTATTTTTTAAAACGAAAACGGAAAATCTCTGTTTTCAAAAATACCCGTGTACGTGTGGACGTAGCCTCAGTCTCTGACTGGAAGCGCTAATTCGTCATTCGGCTTTTGTCAGACTAAAGTAACTGTTAAAACTGTTTGAAAAGCTAAGCTATACAACAAGGAGAGATTGAGAATTTCCTTTTAGTTCTCAGTTTATTTGATATTGACAAAAGTTAGTCAGTTTTGTCTGTTCTTCTGTAAAACAAACTAAGATTTATTTTTAGAATTAATATTTTGTTTCTAAGTGGAATTGACAATTTAGTAGTCTGTTTCGTTTGTTCTATTTTGAAACTTAAACGCTTTAGCGGCTGCCTTTTGTGTAGTTTGCAATATTTGCCTTTATTTATCTGAAAAAGTCTCATGTTCCTTAAGTACATCTACCCTGTTGAACTTATTATGGGAAATAAATATTTAAATAAAAACAAGCTGCTGATTATTTCACATTTTACTTGTGAGCAACGGCACATTTAAATCTTACAAATATAGTTATTTGGCTTATATCGTGATAGATATCGTTATCGCCTGAAATGAAAAAAACATATCGTGATATGAAAAAATCTCATATCGCCCAGCTCTACAAATCAGCTCTAGTTTAACTGCAGAGTTTTATGAATCATTTTCTAATCTCCTGGCTCCGTTCTTACTGCAGCTTTTCATAGGAAGTGTAGAGAATAACATCCTCCCTCCTACTCTTACTTAGGGTCTCATAACACTTATTCCAAAGCCAAACAAAGACTTACTTCTTATTGATAATTGGAGACCCATCTGTCTGCTCAATGATGACTATGAGATTATGGCTTTAGTACTTGCTAACAGAATGAAAGAGTTCTTGGACACAATTATCGATGAGACACAATCAGGCTTTATGGGAAACAGACACCTTTCTAAGAACATGAGACTGGTTTTAGATCTACTTGATCTGATTTGGTATCTGACTATAGCTTCATTCTCTTCCTGGATTTTTAAAAGGCTTTTGATACAATTGAACATCAATTTATTTTCCACTCTTTGGAAAAATTTGGCATTTTTCTGTAAAGCTATCAAAACCTTGTACACGAATGGCAATAGCTCAATTAAAATGATTAAGACTCCACCCTGAGATTTGACCTGTTATACAAGGAATCAGCACAGCTGATAAGGAGCTCATCATCAGCCAGCTAGCTGATGACACCACACTCTTCTTGAAGAATGCAAATCAAATCCGTCCAGCCCTTAGTGTTATTAGTGATTTCTCTGAGGCATGTTAATACTTTTAGCTATTTTATATCCATAAATCAATGGCGTGTCCAGCGGGGTGGCCTGGGGGGGCACAGGCCACCCCCCCAACCAGACTGGCCACCCCAGGTGCCACCCCAAAGGTAAAACAATAAAATTCAATCAAATATCAAATGTACGATTATGTTTTCACGGTGAAGCTCAGATATCCGAGTGTAAGTGAATGCAGCATCGGCTTCTGCGCTATGCGCATCACATTAGCAAAGGTAGGCGAGCCAAGCACGAAGGACAACACTGCAGGAAACAATTTTTCGGTGAAAGAAAATGAGGACAGAATAAATGTCCCGGTAAGTAATATTAAGTTTGTTGAGTTTAGTAAACTTCAGTGAAATTAGAATCCCAAGGAAAAAATAACACTTAAAGAATTTTTGCAGCCGTCGAATATTTCAGACAGTATGCTACTGAGGGCAGCTAACATAAGAGTTATGAGTTATAAGATGCAGGTCGATGTGTAAAAATAAGTCAGTTGTTTGGTGGTGGCTATGGCAGGGCTTCCACAGAGGCCAGCAGGTGGATGAGGGAAGGGGAGGCAGGAGGAGAGCCCCGAGGCGGCCACCAGTCCGAGTGTCAGGTGAACTGAACTTCAGGTAAGAGGTTATGACCTGCAGTCTATCTGGGTCAGATATAAACTAAGTTTAGGTGGAGTTTATTTTTGTTGTGCTGACTTTTTACCCTCAGTTGCAATAACTCGTACTGCGTTCTAGCCAGCTTGATGGAGTTTTTATACAGCTGGGTGGGTGCTATGATGTTACTGATAGTGAACTTTATTTTATTCATGCCAACGGCTCCTTAAAAAAATGGAATGGTCCCTCATTCAGAGAAAATATTACACGTTTCGTATTGAGCTGAGAAGAGACGCAGTTTGTCCTGGACTTTAGCTAGAATGGAAAAAGACACAAAGCTGGAGTTATTCTGTCTTTATGCTGCACAGCTGCCTCTTCTCTCATTCTCTCACCCTCTCTCTCCTGTTGCTACTTCAATCATGAAACTGATCAATGATCAGCTGATCGGCTTTTCTCTCTCATTTATTTATCGCCCACTTTGCTGGTCATGATGTCGGTTTGTATATGTGGTGAGAGGGAAACATGAAGATGAAACCAGGAGATGTCCTTACTGAATCATCAGAGCTGAACAGGTGATGGAGAAACAGGTTTACCTTTTAGGTCACATGAATGAGTTGAAGGGAAGTTATGAACTGTTTCTGAGAGACAAATAACACCAGGATCCTTTTCTATGTAGCTGACAGCTGGTAACTGTGCAGGGGTGGATCTAGCAAATTTTTGCCAGGGGGCCAGGTAGGGCATTAACAGGGAAAGGGGGCACAAAGAAATACTTTTCTTTCTTATTCTCATTTAAAATATCTAGCTTTTATTAAATAATTATCTAAATCTTACAACCAAAGTTTTTATCTGACGTAAAATGTATAGAAATCATACATATACCAACAAAACTGTACATCACTGTCACAACAGGGTTTGTTTTCATTCAAAGGCTTTATGGCTTTAATACCTGGTGGGCCGGTCTCTAGTCAAAATGCCCGATTTTCTGTCCCAGTCCAGCCCTGCAGGTTAATACTGGCAGTGTCACCATGCCAGCTGACTGTATTTCATCATCAGCCAGTGTTGTTCTTTATCAATATTACCAAAGTTTACCATAAGGAAGCAAAGAAAGTATTTACTTGCTTTCAGGTTTTATTCAAATATTAGTCTTTTCATTTGTTTCCCCACTTTTTCCCTGTTTCAAAATCAAACACCAGTTTGTGAGAAGATTATCTTCTTTTTTTAATAGGCAGAAAAAGTTTTGCATTGGCATTGGCTAATTTGTCAATTGTTTGCTACAAATGTTCGTATTTTAATATTAAAAAATGTTTTTGCCCAAAACATATGTGCACTATATGTCAGTAAAAACACTATGCAAATATTGCTGTCCTTGAATGCTGAGTAAACACTGACAAAGCACTGATTGTATCTCTTGTACTTTATCAACGCAGTATCTAAAAACTTTGCACCGGAGTGGTTAAAATCTCATTCTAATAAGAGTTAAAAGCGCATTCGGTTATTAGGTTTACAGGATTATTGAATTATGGTTAATGGTTGGTAGAATTTTTTTTAAACATTATCTGCCAATTACATCTGCCACCCTTCTCCAAATCTGTGCCCCTACCTGGCCCCCCCAACAAAAGTTTTCTAGACACGCCACTGCCATAAATGTAAGTTTATTAATAAAACACCATATTTCTGCCGTTTTATAAGGATATGAATTGTACATACAATCAATTTCAGACTCAACCAACAAAAAGCCTCTCAGAACAATATTTATATTGTAACAGTTGCTATTGTAATGCAGTGTATCACCACATGACGGCGCCTCCTGTCTCACGACTGGTGTCTCCCCCTTTTTGTTCTTCTTCGCACTCCTCCTGTAATGGATGCTCCCGTGTGTACGCGGACTAGTGTGCTCTTTAGTAATGTGTGGTAGAGGTAGCACTTTTATTTTTGATATTGTAAATAAATGAGTACTTTTTGGAAAGTCAGAAGCTGTTGCTCATTCGCTATCCACCTGCACACCTCCGCGGCTGGCTTCATCTCCACTGCACGTTACAACTGGCGCCCGAACTTTTTCCCCTTGGACTTCAGACGATTTTTGCATCCCGCCGAGGATTCTTCTCTTCTAGCATGTGAACTGTCTCGGAAATCCCCCCAGTTTTGCGGACGCTCGGACGTTTTCTCCCGCCATGGCCGCAGCCTCAGCTCAGGTGGGACCCGACTAATTTCTGGATACCGTGGTGTGCCGCTGCTCCGCTTGGGAGAAAGAAAAAGAGAGAAGCTGACTCCGCGACGCGAATGGACTCCGTGGATTTGTTATTTGTTGTTGGTTTCGTCTTCTAAGGATTAATTCTTCTGTGGAGAGCCTGGACATGAACATTTCTGCTGGCTTTTCATTCCCCTTTCCCTCTGCTGAGACTGACTGTAGCACATTTAAGTGATAGCTTGGCCGACTACAACCGTTGGTGCTGGTCTTCGGCTCAGTATAACGAAACGACTTAAAACTAATCTTGCATTGAGCTCTAGTGTTGCAGACATGCTATTGTAATAACATGGTTCTGATCACTCCAGTCTAATTTCAGTTGTTGGGCGAAATTTTATGTGGTTTTTCTAAATTTAATCTTTAACGCATTTTTGCTGTTTTGTCTTTCTAGTCTGACCTAACTGACTCTTTTACTGCTATATCAATAACTGCGCTGTGCCCTGGAGCGGCTTAATTTTTTTGAAATCGCAATGGCACACTGCCCAGACGACTCTGACTCAGACATGGAACTTACCTCGTTACCTATGTGCCAGATAGTTGAAAATGTGACTCCTAGCCTTAGCCAACAAGTGGTGGAGTTAAGAACTGAGGTGAATAAGCTTAGTGATTGTTTACGTGACTCACTGAACATACAGCAGAGTTTACTAAGGCAGTGGGACCAACTCATAACGGGGAACTCTCCCCCTCCTGCAGTCCCACAGTCTCCTGTTTTCCCAATGGCCACATCGACACCTCATGTTCATGTGATGGACAAAACTGAACCCACCAACAGTACCAATCCATTCCTGCCCAGCAACCCATTCCAACCTACAAATCCTTTCCTCCCATCTCACTCACTTGAACTCAGCAGCACTTCCAGAGTGATTGCGGCAGCTTTACATCACGCAAAGCTGGAGCCTCCTGTGTATGCTGGGGACGGAAAAGTGCAACCTGAGGACTGGTTAAATGCAGTTGGCACAAACAAAGCCTCATTGAACCTAACTGATGGGCAATTGCTAAACGAACTGCCACACTTTCTTGCAAAAGAGCCTGGGAAATGGTTCAAGGCACTGAGCTCCCACATCACATCATGGGCTCAATTCTGTCAACTGTTTAAGACAGTTTTTCTGCCCTCCGACAACCAAGAACGCATCCTGAGAGGAATTTTGGATCGTGTTAAGGCTCAGGACGAGCCGCTCCCAACCTTTGTCGCCCACATGTTGAGTGAGTTTGACAAACTGAAGAGCCCCCCACCTGAAAAAGACAGAATTGACCTAATTAGTAAACATGCTCTCGAAAAATACAGAGTTGCCCTGTATGGCGTCACTTCTGTAATGGACTTGCTGCTACGTGCTCATGAGCTTCACTCAGTGCTTGGACCACAAAGACCACAGCCTGCTTTATGTAGCAAAGACAACTATAAGCCTGAACCTTACTGCTTCAAATGCTCTCAGCCAGGGTTCACTACAAGCACCTACCCAAACTGTAACACCCAACCTCATTTGCCACAACGAGCCTCGAACACCGCTAGGCATGGCCCAGTCCAGCCATTGCCAGCACCTGGCCCCTCTGACCCTGGCCATGAAAAGGTGGAATTAAGCAGCACCACATCCCAGCCACAATACAGGCAGTCGGGATACTACAGAGGGGGGGAGGACATTTCACAGAGGCCAACCTTCCCCCAATTACTAACGGAGCCTCACACGCCCGATTCACTACAGGGTGGACACAGTCTTGGACACTTGGAAGACAATTTTTCACAAGTCCACTGGAATACCCCACTAAGAACGAAAGTGAACTTCAATGCTTCATCTGTGGATGCCACCCTCGACACGGGTGCTTCCCTCTCAGCTGTACGAACAGATCTCATTCAAGTAAATGACTCTTACCCTAGAAACACAAGTGAGTGGAATGGTCCTGCAGTTAACCTCGCCAATAATGCTCCCTGTATCCCTGTTGGTGTTATTTGGCTCAATATTGGATTCATGAACAAGAACTTTTACCAGCGTTTTGCCATAATACCAGATTTGTCCTCTCCTTTCATTCTGGGAATGGATTTTATGGCAAGAGCTTCTGTTTCTATTCACATTCCCACTAGAACAGTCTACATTGAGGACATCCCCTGCCCACTCGCAGACAATGAAGAGGACCTTCAAAATGATTACTCACATTCACCTGGAACACTGATGTCTTTGGACTTGGTTCGCTCAGACTTAACAGCCAAACTGTCTGAAGCAAGTCTCTCAGAGAACAACAAGGATGCTTTACTAAATCTGCTCAGCAAGTTTAGCTCCTTGTTTGATGGTCAACTTGGTCGAACGGCTCTCACTGAGCACGCCATAGAGACTGGCAATGCAACACCTGTCAAACTCCCACCCTATCGCACGTCACCTGCTAAGAAACGTGTGATTGAAGAACAAGTGCAACAAATGTTGAAGGACAACATCATTGAACCTTCCACAAGCCCTTGGGCAGCTCCTGTAGTCATTGTAAATAGAGCGGCCACGGAACCAAGGTTTTGTGTGGACTTTCGAGGGCTCAACCAAGTTACCCGAAAAGACTCTTATCCCCTGCCTCGTGTAGATGAGTCTTTGGACTTTCTGGCAAGAGGAAAGTTTGTCTCGACATTGGACTTAGCGCGAGGCTATTGGCAGGTTGCTGTAGCAGAGGACTCGAAGCCTAAAACTGCCTTCATCTCTCACTGCGGTCTCTTCCAGTTTCGGGTGCTGCCCTTTGGGCTCTGCAACGCACCTGCAACTTTTCAGAGACTCATGAACTCTGTGCTTGCTGGCCTCATTTACAAAACGTGCGCAGTCTACCTGGATGACATTGTTATCGCCTCACCTACCTTTGAACAGCACTTAGTGGATCTTGAGGAGGTGCTGGGCAGACTCCAGGCTGCTGGCTTGTCATTGAAGCTCAAAAAGTGCCAATTCTGCCTCGATGAATTCACCTTTCTCGGGTACCGCATCACATCATCAGGTGTTAAGCCCGATCCGGACAAAGTAAAGGCGGTTAAGGAGTTTGATACCCCAACCTCAGTGAAACACGTCCGTCAGTTCCTTGGCTTGACTGGCTATTATCGACGCTTCATTCAGAATTATGCCCGCCATGCCGAACCTCTTCACGCCATCACCAGAAAGGACAATGCTTTCCACTGGGACGACAGCTGTCGAAGGGCCATGGACACTTTGAAGGATCATGTCACATCAGCCCCGATCCTGTCATTTCCAGACTTCAACCGTCCCTTTTCCATTCACGCCGATGCATGTGACATTGGTCTTGGGGCAGTGTTGATGCAAAAGGATGACATGGGTCGTGAGTACGTTGTGGCTTTTGCTAGTCGCTCCCTTCACAAAGCTGAACTCCCCTACTGCACTTCAGAGAAGGAGTGCCTCGCTGTGATATGGGCTCTGGAACACTTCCGCCCATATGTTGAAGGTGTTCATGTTACTATCTTCACTGACCACAACAGTCTCAGGTGGCTCATGTCTCGTCAAAACCCAACGGGCCGACTCGCCCGCTGGTCACTTCGTTTGCAGGACTTTGATTTCACAATAGTGCACAAACCTGGTGCACAGAACAAAGTTCCCGACGCACCCTTTGCCTCTGACCTGTGACAGGCCGACTGATCTTTTACCAGATCATGCTGTTATGGGCAGCCTGAACATTCGTACTCTGCCCCCCGACATTCTGGCTGACCGTTCACAATTCAGACAGCTGCAGTTAGACGATCATGTTACAGGTCCACTCCTCAGAGACATTGAAGCAGACTCTCTGAACAGCTCGGACAATGCCACCTTGTTACAGTATGTTGTGTATGACTCTCTTTTGTATCACAGAGAACCCAAGTCCACATGTGCTTTGCACCCTTTGAAAGAGCTGAAACTGTTTGCCCCTACTTCCATGAGAGGCACCTTGCTGGACTATTACCATGACCACCCCACAGCAGGTCACTTGGGTGTTTCTAAGACATTGGCTAGACTGCGTTTTAGGTTTTTCTGGCCCAAAATGGCAGCTGATGTGAAACGCTATGTGATTTCATGCTCAGTGTGCCAACTCACCAAGCCAAGTCAGAAAAAAGCAGCCGGTCTTATGGTTCCCATTGTCCCCCAGAAACCCTGGGAGTATGTGGGTGTGGATTTTGTTGGGCCACTTCCCCGCACCCCCACTGGTAATGCTTATTTGATCGTGTTTGTTGACTATTTGACTAAATGGGTTGAAGCCAGTGCTGTCAAAGAAGCTACATCTCAGGTAGCAGCTGGTAAATTCGGCACTGACATTTTTGCTAGGCATGGTACACCCACTTACCTCATTTCTGACAGAGGGTCTCCTTTTGTGAGTGAGCTTTTTGAACATGTTGTTTCTGCCTTAGGCTCGGTGCACAGACTCACTACGGCATATCACCCTCAGACAAATGCTACTGAACGCGTCAACCGGACTCTGAAAACTGCAATCCGCGCTTATGTAGGTGATAAGCACACATCATGGGACAAGTTTCTCCCTCAGATTTGCTTTGCTCTGCGCACCGCCTCCCATGACAGTACAGGTATGACTCCTGCCATGATGCTTTATGGTCGTGAGTTAGACACCCCGCTTGACCTTATCACTCAGCCTTCTACAGCAGGTGTTGATGAACCGGGTGTGCCTTACCCTGAGACTCTGAGAGCCTCCCTGCAGGAAGCTCACGACCACGCCAAAGCAGCTTTGGACTATAGCCATGACAGACAAAAACATTACTATGACTTGAGACATCGACATGCCACGTTTCGTGTTGGTGACCTTGTGAGAGTTAAGACGCACCCCAGGTCAGGCGCTCAGTCTAACTTTACTGCTAAACTTGCACCACTGTTTCAGGGACCATTGTGTGTATCTCAGAGACTCAGTGATGTTAATTACAGGCTCACTTGGGTGGACTCCGGTGTGGATGCAGGTGTTTATCATGTTGTGAACATGCAACCGTTCCATACCTGGGACTCTCTCACTTCCAAAGAACATTCTGTTTCATTGCCTGCTGAGAGAGAGACCGCAGAGGGTCTGAAGTCTGACTCTCAGGCCCACCCTGGCCCCCCTGCAGACACTGACATTGACTCTGAGCCATTCCCCTTTGATTTACCGGACATTGACTCTTCTTCTGGTGTGGGCGCTGTTCCAGAGAGTGTTTCACCCAGATCTGTTCAGCACCCAGCTGCTGGTGGACATTACAATCTCAGGCCCAGACGTTGCCCCAGAGTTACGTCTGGCTGGAGCAACAAAAGATGGACTAATGATTTTCACACAACCAGGCTTGATCTGAAGTGAAATGTTTTGGTTAAACCTGTTTGATGCTGTCTTGTTGCATTGCTACTTTGAGTCATGATATGTAGATGTTTCTGTTTGCTCTACTTAATCCAGTTTTATAGATCTTTCGTGCGTTAAGGTTCATTCTTGGCATTTACTTAGAAAAAAAAGAACAAAAGAAAAAAGTGAAAAAAACTAAGAAAACTGATTTTCCACTGTACATATTCGTCTTATTTTCACCAATTTCATTTTTAAATGGTCTTTTGCCCTGTGTGTGTGCACCAATCTTAGCTGTAACCTCTATGTATAGGGTACTGTTAGGTGTGGTGTGTGCTTTTTCAGCTGTGTACGGCTGAGGACAGCCTTTTTCTCACCAGGGGGGACTATGTAACAGTTGCTATTGTAATGCAGTGTATCACCACATGGCGGCGCCTCCTGTCTCACGACTGGTGTCACCCCCTTTTTGTTCTTCTTCGCACTCCTCCTGTAATGGATGCTCCCGTGTGTACGCAGACTAGTGTGCTCTTTAGTAATGTGTGGTAGAGGTAGCACTTTTATTTTTGATATTGTAAATAAATGAGTACTTTTTGGAAAGTCAGAAGCTGTTGCTCATTCGCTATCCACCTGCACACCTCCGCGGCTGGCTTCATCTCCACTGCACGTTACAATATGTTGATTTTTTTCGCCTACTCATATCATCATTTTTTTACTCCTGGTTCTGTATGTTCATGTTCTGTTCTTTTGTAAACTTCATCTGTTTGTATGTTGTATACTCATTGTGTTTCAATAAAGTTCGATTTAAAAAAAGGTACGTTCTAAACGAAGCTTCAGACGTCACTGATCACGTGACTCTGGCCAAACGAATCAAGCCTCGACACGGTGCTTCTGAAGCAGCGCGTTGATCTTTCTGACACACGCACCGGAGCGTCAGCTTCAAGCGGACCATCACTACGTCTCACATCTAAAGGTGTCAAGGTAACTTTGAACTGAGTTCAGTCAATCTGGAGTTTTTCCAAGTTTTCTGTTGCTCTCTGTGAGAGAAGAGCGTTAAAGGCGGGGCTCTCCAGAGTCCAGCAAAACAGGAAACCACAGCTGGGTGTGTGTAAGTGTGCAAACCAATAGAATGCATCGTGGTGGGGGGGTGGGGGGCATCACGGGCAAGAAAAAAATAAAATAATCGGTCGTACCCATGCTTCCCCGACGTCATGCCAGCGCATATTGGGAAATTCGTAGGCACCGATCGGTTTTCTATCAGCCATTTGCTGGGAGTAAGGGCACCCTCCGTTTGCGAGGTGCGCCTGCTGCTGGCGGCACAGGGAGGAGAGGGCGGGGCGGCGGGGAGTCTCTGGCTGGCTGGAGCGGCATCTAATAACCAACTCACAAAACAAAATAAAAACAACACAACAAACAGATATTATGATACAGACTTATAATCTGCACCGATGTTTTTTCTAAATTCTATAAAGTGAGTGCGAGACGACGAGGCTGCAGTTACAGCGGTGCAAGTAAACAAACAATAAATACAGTGGGGCAAAAAAGTATTTAGTCAGCCACCGATTGTGCAAGTTCCCCCACTTAAAATGATGACAGAGGTCAGTAATTTGCACCAGAGGTACACTTCAACTGTGAGAGACAGAATTAAAAAAAAAATCCATGAATTCACATGGTAGGATTTGTAAAGAATTTATTCGTAAATTAGGGTGGAAAATAAGTATTTGGTCACCTCAAACAAGGAAAATCTCTGGCTCTCACAGACCTGTAACGTCTTCTGTAAGACGCTTTTCTGTCCCCCACTCGTTACCTGTATGAATGGCACCTGTTTGAACTCAGCATCTGTATAAAAGACACCTGTCCACAGCCTCAAACAGTCAGACTCCAAACTCTGCCATGGCCAAGACCAAAGACCTTTCGAAGGACACCAGGAAAAGTATTGTAGACCTGCACCAGACTGGGAAGAGTGAATCCACAATAGGCAAGCAGCTTGGTGTGAAAAAATCAACACTGGGAGCAATCATCAGAAAATGGAAGACATACAAGACCACTGATAATCTCCCACGATCTGCGGCTCCATGCAAGATCTCATCCCGTGGGGTCAAAATGATCATGAGAACGGTGAGCAAAGATCCCAGAACCACACGGGGGGACCTGGTGAATGACCTGCAGAGAGCTGGGACCAAAGTAACAAAGGTCACCATCAGTAACACACTACAACGGCAGGGAATCAAATCCCGCAGTGCCAGACGTGTTCCGCTGCTGAAGGCAGTGCATGTCCAGGCCCGTCTGAAGTTTGCCAGAGAGCACATGGATGATACAGCAGAGGATTGGGAGAATGTCATGTGGTCAGATGAAACCAAAGTAGAACTTTTTGGTATAAACTCAACTCGTCGTGTTTGGAGGATGAAGAATACTGAGTTGCATCCCAAGAACACCATACCTACTGTGAAGCATGGGGGTGGAAACATCATGCTATGGGGCAGTTTTTCTGCCAAGGGGACAGGACGACTGATCCGTGTTAAGGACAGAATGAATGGGGCCATGTATCGTGAGATTTTGAGCCAAAACCTCCTCCCATCAGTGAGAACTTTGAAGATGAAACGAGGCTGGGTCTTCCAACATGACAATGATCCAAAACACACCGCCCGGGCAACAAAGGAGTGGCTCCGTAAGAAGCATTTGAAAGTCCTGGAGTGGCCTAGCCAGTCTCCAGACCTCAACCCCATAGAAAATCTGTGGCGGGAGTTGAAAGTCCGTGTTGCTCGGCGACAGCCCCAAAACATCACTGCTCTCGAGAAGATCTGCATGGAGGAATGGGCCAAAATACCAGCTACTGTGTGTGCAAACCTGGTAAAGACCTATAGTAAACGTTTGACCTCTGTTATTGCCAACAAAGGTTATGTTACAAAGTATTGAGTTGTATTTTTGTTATTGACCAAATACTTATTTTCCACCCTGATTTACGAATAAATTCTTTACAAATCCTACCATGTGAATTCATGGATTTTTTTTTTTCACATTCTGTCTCTCACAGTTGAAGTGTACCTCTGGTGCAAATTACTGACCTCTGTCATCATTTTAGGTGGAGGAACTTGCACAATCGGTGGCTGACTAAATACTTTTTTGCCCCACTGTATAAGAAGAGTAAGAAAATAAATCTACACTTTAGGACTCGGGGTAAAGGATCAATAACAATTTAAATTTATAATTTACAGTTTGATGATTTAAAGTCTCACACAACCCGTCAAAAGGGGTGGGGCCTTCTGCTTCCAAGTAGAGCGCATTTCATTTATAATGATGTAAATCCAAGCCCATCATGGATTCACCATCTGAATCCTGGGTTGTGTGAAATCCCAGAAATCAACCTTAGACAAAGTGAATCTGTGAACTAAGGTGTAGGTCTGTTAGGTTAATTGTGCTGATCCTCGGGTTGGGGGATTTGTGTTTGTACTGGAGCGCAAAATTCAAACCAATGGAAGATGGACAACAAAAGTTCAAAGCCATCAGGTGCTCAGGTTAGAAAAAAGAGAAAAGATGCAGGTAAGCAGACGTGTGATTGGATAATGGCAGCTCATCCTGAACCAATCAGACTAAACTCCAAACAATACATTATGTTACAGATTTTAATATTAATTAGTCATTGTTACTTGTTGATTTGTCCTTTTCTCATTGTGTGACGAATTATGACGACTGTTTGGTAGCTGTTATTGTCTCTCTCTCTCTCTTCATGTGTGTTTCTCTGGTGAAACAATAGTTTTGTGTTAATGTTAGGGCGGCACGATTTTGCATAAAATGAGAATCACGATTTTTTGGCTTAGAATTGAGATCATGATTCTGTCATAACAATAAATAAACATAAAACAACAAATGTCTCACGTTTTGTTGTTGCAGCAAAATGTTGTCCTGCTTGAAATTCCGTCTCCACCGTTGCTCGACGCTGCGTGTACAGAGCAGGTAGTGCGACAATAGAAAAATAGTTGCGGGACGGCACTGTGTAGCGTTTGTCTAGGGTGTTGATCGTTTTCCTAAATCCCTCGTTTTGCACAGTGTTGATGGAGCCATATCTTTGGTCAGGTGATAAGTGATAGCCTCCGTAATGTCTTTGTGCCTGCGGGAGTTCGACGTGTATAGGGAAGCGCTGTATAAGGTTCCCGTTATTGATGTTTGGGTGGTTGACCGGGACGGATTTTCTCCTGTCACTTTCTCGTCATCCCTGACGTGCCCTCAGTGTGCGTGGACTTCCCCTGCACAGAAGGCAACTACAAATGCTGTGAATGCTAAATAAACAGAAACAAATGATCCCTGTTGTCTTTGCTTGATGATTGGTTTGAGTCTTGACAATCCACATTGCTGGCGTTGCATCTTTCAATGGCAGCAATGGCAGGTATCAGTGCTCAAACCTTTTGTGTTTGTTTCCAACAAGTTGCCCACCTCGGGAAACAAAAATGTGTTCTTTTACTTGTCAGATGAACATATGAGACACTTTGACTCTTCAGTGCAGTGTGGAGCCTAACAAAGATCTGTTTTGTGTCCCAGCTGATCAGCAGGAGGAGGAGAGTCTGACGGAGCAGCAGAGGAACATTTTCAGCTACTTGGACTCAGCTCAGCCACTACAGAGGAAACAATGAGCTCAACACAGAAGGTGACAGACAGAGCAGGACCATATGACCAAAGATATTTATCACCATATACATTTGAATATTTGCCATAACGATGTAGCTGACGATATAATTGACACCAGACAAAATACTTTACAGCTGCACAACTTTATTAAAAACCCATCAATGTATTTTCACTGAAACAAGCAGCTGTTGTTTATGTGCATTAAAGTTATATAAAAATGTAACAGTGCAAATGCAAATTCCTCGCTGACAGTTTAACCAAAAGGCGTTTCCAGTGGAAACTGGCCAACACATCCTGAGCATAACCATGTATAATATCCACTAAACTTCAGAAGAGGTTATACAGTCGTGGCCAAAAGGTTTGAGAATTGCATAACTATTGGAACCTGGAGAAGTTGCTGCTTAAGTTTTTATAATAGCATTTTGCCTGCACTCCAGAATGTTATGAGGAGTGATCAGATGAACTGCATCATCCTTCTTTGCCATGAAAACTAACTTAATCCCCAAAAAGCCTTACCACTGCATTTCATTGCTGTCATCAAAGGACCTGCTGAGACCATTTCAGTGATCATCTTCTTAACTCAGGTGAGAATGTTGGCGAGCACGAGGCTGGAGATCATCATGGCTGTATCCCGATTCAGGTTCTGCAGCTTTAAAGTCCTCAAGGGCCGCGTACTCAAAGACCGCTAAGGCCGAAGTGCGAGGCTCGTAGGCTCGTGAAATGGGACGTCTAGCCTCCGTCGCGCTGCCCAGGTTGCCTAGCAACCATGATACTAACAGCTGGAAACGTTTCATACAGCTTTGTTTGACAGAAATGAAGGAGAACATATTTAGTTCATTTGTTTCTACATGAGCTCTGTGTGATTTGATGAGTATCTGAGGCTGAGACCACAGGACTGTGAAACATGATTGTTGGGCTTCATTTCTGTGCTGCTGGCTCTTCCTCCTCCTCTTCCTCACACACTGCTGAATTTGTTCTGGTGGATCATCAGGGGTGCAAAGCCTCACAGATGATGTGCAGCAGTGGGTCCCTCAGTCTGTCCTCACTCTGGACACTTGCAGTCGTCACACATGGAAATCAAATGTGTGATAAGCTGCAGGATTCAAACACAAGTGTAACTTATAAACACATGTTCATACTTTTATTCCACAATCAGAGAGAAAGAAACAGAGAGAGAGTGCAGGACAGACACAGGTGACAGTCTCAGGTGTACACACTGCTACACAACAGCACCAGAGAAGCAGGATTTAGTGTTTGTGTTATTACGAGTGTAAACAAGAAGAGTTCCAGATGGTGCAGTGGACACATGTGTGACTGCTGTGATTAAAGCATCTTTCTTTCAGCTTAACGAGTGAACCGTCAGCTCGTTCAAACACACGTTAAAGTGCGTTTGGCTCGACACCACCGAACAGAGGCAGCAATATAACACAGCTAACATTAACAGTCAAAGTCAACTTTATTTGTCAATTCTACCACATGTACAGGACATACAGAGAATAGTAATTTCGTTACTCTCAAACCCTAGATGAAATAGCAAAAGAACATTTAAATATAAGAGAGTGATTAAGAAATGCAAGTAAAATAATTAAAAAGTAAAAATTTAAATAAATACAATACGATTATACCAAGAAAGCTATACAATATACAATATACAATAGTCAAGTAAGGGTAAATGACATTGAGTGTAAACCAGGCAGAGTAGTGCAAATAGGCAAATAGTGCAACTGGAGATTTAGTAATGTACGGTAAGAGATAGTGTAACACAAAGTCTTATGAGGTAATGGCAGTCCACTGCTCCACAAAGTGACTGGTAACTGGTGCAGGCCAGTGAGTGAGTCAGAGAGTGTGTGTGTGTGTGACAGAGTTCAGTGAGACCATGGAGGAGAGAGGGGAGAGGGGGCAGAATCGGGAGGGAGTTAAGCTTCCTGACAGCCTGATGGATGAAGCTGTCCTTCAGCCTGCTGGTCCTGGCCTGGAGACTCCACAGTCTCCTCCCTGACGGCAGCAGCTTGAAGAAGCTTTGCATTGGGTGCGTGGGATCAGCCGCTATGCAAAGGGCTTTTTTAGTGAGACGGGTGCTGTAAATGTCCTGGAGGGAGGGGAGAGAGACACCAATGATCCTCTCTGCAGCTCTCACTATGCGTTGGGGGGTTTTATGACAGGACGCATTGCAGGCTCCAAACCACACAGTGATGCAGCTCGACAGGACGCTCTCGATGGTGCCTCTGTAGAAAGTGTACATGATGGGGGCTGGTGCTCCTGCTCTTCTTAGTTTGCGGAGAAAGAAGAGACGCTGCTGTGATTTCTTGGCCAGTGCTGTGGTGTTGTACGTCCAGGAGAGATCCTCTGTGATGTGCACACCCAAGAACTTGGTGCTGCTCACTCTCTCCACAGACAATGGTCAGAGGAGCATGTTGGGTGTGCATTCTCCTGAAGTCCACAACAATCTCCTTCGTCTTCTCCACATTCAGAGAGAGATTGTTGTCAGCACACCACGTGGCCAGGCATCTCACCTCACTTCTGTAGTCGGTCTCATCCCTGTTGCTAATGAGACCCACCACCGTTGTGTCGTCCGCAAACTTGATGAAGAGGTTGGAGCTGTATGATGGAGTGCAGTCATGGGTCAGCAGAGTGAAGAGGAGGGGGCTCAGCACGCATCCCTGCGGGGCCCCCGTGTTTAAAATGATGGTGCTGGATGTATTACTGCCGACCCGTACTGCTTGAGGTCTTCCGGTGAGGAAATCCAACAGCCAGTTGCACAGTGAGGTGTTGAGCCCCAGCTGGACCAGTTTTTGAGTGAGCTGTTGGGGGATTATAGTGTTGAATGCTGAACTGAAATCTATGAACAGCATTCGAGTGGAGTGCAGTGGAGATGGCATCATCGGTTGAGCGGTTGGGCCGATACGCAAACTGGAAGGGATCCAGGGAGGGGGGCAGGACAGTCCTGATGTGTTGCATGACTAGTCGTTCGAAGCACTTCATCAGGATGGGAGTAAGTGCAACAGGACGGTAGTCATTAAAGCAGGAGGGAGATGACTTTTTTGGAACCGGAATGATTGTGGTGGCTTTAAAACATGTGGGGACGACAGCCTGGATGAGTGATATGTTGAAGATGTCTGTGAAGACATCAGTGAGTTCCACTGCACAGTCTCTCAGTACACGACCAGGAATGTTGTCAGGACCCGGAGCTTTACGTGCATTGATCCTGCTGAGGGATCTCCTCACGCTGTCCGGGGACAGAGTCATCACCTGGTCACCAGGAGGGGGTGGGGTCTTCTGTGCAGTGGTGCTGTTTTGGACTTCAAAGCGAGCAAAGAAAGTGTTCAGCTCGTTCAGCAGGGGGATAGTGCTATCACAGGTCTGTGGTGGTGCAGTGAATCCTGCTTGTGCCGTGATGTTCAGGACTGCAAACCGAGCAGCATCACTGACTTTCAGCTTGTTGTGTTTGTGGATATATGACTGACTTTAATTATCCACAAAATCATCACATTCTCTGTCAGATGAAGGTCGACTATTGAACGGCGTATATTTTAAAGGCTTTAAAAGCAAGTTAACGCTGAAAGTACAAACATCACTAATGTCACATAACTCTGCCGACAAGGCATAGCTATGGCTATGAAATGCTCTTTGTGTATCACTTCTTCATTATGAAAGATGTCATTAATGCACTAGTAATGTCTCATCTGGAGTATTGTTCAATCATTTGGTCAGCAGCTAATAAGACAGATCTTAACAGACTTCAGTTAGTCCAGAATAAGGCGTCCAGATGTGTGAAGATGTTCATACTATACTAATATTGATCAAATGCATAATAACCTTTCTTGGCTTCCTGTACAGGCTAAAATATTCTCTGGCTTACTTGTAGTTCTAAAGAAAGCAATTCTGTTAAACACACCACATTTATTCTGCTCATATTACACAGTTTTCAACAAGCTGCAATTTAGTAAATGCTCGAGTTAAAAGTAACGTTTTGTAAAACTGTTACATTTAGAGCAACTTTTAAGTGGAATAAGTTGCCTTAAAAAATTAGAGAATTATTCAAAACTTCAATGAACACTTAAAAGCCGATTTACAGAGCTTTCAGTTGTTGTAAATATTGTAAGACATGATTTGTTTTTGAAATTTGTGTAATGTGCCTCAATGTTATTGATATTATTATTATTATTATTGATTGCTTATATTTGAACAATTGTGAAACCTCACTGTGGATGTAAGAGTGAAATTATGTGGATATCTTGAATCCACTTTATTGTGTAATATTTTATGTGAGTATTTGACGGAAGACGAGCAACATCTGTTGTGGAAGCTAACGGGGTTCCTTTAGAATAAACAAACATAGGATTTATTATCACTGAATAATTCTGTATAAATCTATACAAATTATAGAAATATGTAATAGGAAACAACAAAATAATCTAAATTATAAAATAATGTGTGTGTGTGTGTGTGTGTGTGTGTGTGTGTGTGTGTGTGTGTGTGTGTGTGTGTGTGTATACAATCAGGAGGGATGGGCATGATTTTAGTGTTTGAACAGTCATGAATTATCTTTAACAGCAGGTTGGATGTAATGTGTTAGAACTACCAGCAGGTGGGGATAAGAGACCTTTAAGGTGTTTGGTGCCACGCTCCACCTTCAGGTTTAAAACTAGTGTTAATGGAGTTTGAAGGTTGAGTTTGTTCCATGACTGCATTTCACTCACTGCCTCTGTTTGTATCTCTGTCACTGCAGGACCAACATGGAGCCAGAAGTCAGCGCTCTCAGGAGGCCGACAAACCTCACAGAAGAAAGGGAGAGAAAAAACACACCTGTGACGAGTGTGGGAAGGGTTTTACTGTGAGGGCTTCACTAAAACAGCATCAGGTCATCCACACTGGAGAGAGACCGTTCAGCTGTGACTTGTGTGGAAAGTCTTTTTCCTTCAAGCGTTCCCTAAAACAACACCAACTCATCCACAGTGGAGTTAAAGCGTACAGCTGTGATCAGTGTGGCAGAGCTTTTACTCAAAGTAGCCACTTACAGAGGCATCTAGTTACCCACTCTGGAATTAAGGCATACAGCTGTGACGAGTGTGGGAAGGGTTTTACTGTGAGGGCTAAACTAAAACAGCATCAGGTCATCCACACTGGAGAGAGACCGTTCAGCTGTGACTTGTGTGGAAATTCTTTTTCCAGGAAGGGTTCCCTAAAAAAACACCAACTCATCCACAGTGGAGTTAAAGCGTACAGCTGTGATCAGTGTGGCAGAGCTTTTACTCACAGTAGCCACTTACAGAAGCATCTAGTTACCCACTCTGGAATTAAGGCATACAGCTGTGACATCTGTGGAAAAACTTTCAGCCGGAGAGAGAGCCGAAATACACACCTACGCATTCACACCAGACATGATGTGTACTGCTGTGAACAGTGTGGCAAGAGCTTCAGGAATCTCATTTCATACTCTGAACACAAACAATCCCACGTTACTAATAAACTGTTTCACTGTTACCAATGTGCCCAAACATTCACCTCATTGTCTGCTCTGTGCAAACATCAGCGCGATCACTCAGGGCTGAAATCACTCCCATCACTGGATCACAGTGAATCTGAAGACACAGAAAGATCCTCTGGTTTCTGTGTCAGACTCAAAAAGCTTGAGATCAGGCTCCACAGAGTTCAGATAGAATCATTTAAACTTGTGTTGAACTGAACTGGTTGCTGGGCTGAACTTCTACATAATACAGATCTACATGGGATCTTCTTTTCTGTTGTTTTACTGAGTCAGTTTTGTCCTTTTTTCTCTGTCCTGGTTTTGCTCGTCTGTAAATGATTGAAACTCAGTCAAATAGTTCATTGTTCTCCAGCAAAACGTTTTGGAAACTCATGTTTAACCTTTAAAACTCTGACATGTTTTAGCACACAAGGCTTCATCGGGGAGTTCACTCATGATTGGACCATGAGAACAAAGGTTTTTAGTTCTTTCAAAGAGAGTCTTGGAGATGTTTGATGTTTCTGTTTTTTCTACATAAAGGAATAAACTATTTTTCTTGCTTCATGTAGTGTGGAAGTTTTTAATGTGTCTTCATCTGTTATGTTCTTGAATGTGTTCACGTGAAGATGGTATAAATAAACTCTTGTCAGAGATTTACAGTTATCAAACAGTTAGGTGAATAAACAACACTGAGACACTTGGAGACGGTTAACGTGCTGCACGGGTGAGGGCTCAGAGAGGACTCACACCGAGCTGCAGTAGTCGTTTATTATTTATAGCAGGGTGAAACAAGCATAGCAGTTTCCTCTAATTTTGCATATATGTGTGTGTGTGTGTCTAAGTTCATATAAATGTCATAGGGTGAACTTCCTCTTTCTATAAACAGAACGAGTAGTACATTTTGTTCTTTTCCTATTAAGAGTAAAATATGAACATACTTTAATGCAACATCTTCCTCCTAGCGTTTTTCCCGCTTGGTTGCAGGGTCCGCTTTTCTGCAAAGTCGTCTCCACTTGGGTCGATCAAGGGCGTCGGTCAGATCGACTTCGATCTTCTTCACGTCGTCCTTGATTCGGTCCATCCATCTCCACTTTGGTCTGCCTCTAGGTCGACGTCCTTGGGGGCTGAGCCGCAGTGCTGTTCTCACCACTGAGTTCTCATCGCTCCGTACCACATGTCCGTACCACCGCAGCCTCGCTTCTTGCATCTTATCTGTGATTGGCGCGACTCCCATCCTCTTTCTAACGTCGGTGTTCATGACGTGGTCCCATCGTGTCAGGCCTAGGCACCATCGCAGCATCCGCATTTCCATCGCGTGGAGGGCTTGTTCGTGCTTTGCGGTGGCTGGCCAGCACTCGGATCCATAGAGGGCGACAGGGCGCACTACACTCTTGTAGATCTTTGACTTGAGGCGATTGGGCATTCTTCGGTCACACAGGACGCCGGTGACTTGGCGCCATTTCATCCACGCTGCGTTGATCCTGGCTCGTACATCTAGTAGGATATCGCCGTCATTGCTGATCATCGATCCGAGGTATTTGAAATGAGGTACTTTCGCCAGATCTTCTCCATCGACGCTGATCGTACCGTCGGTCTGGGGGCCAGCCTCTAAGTATTCGGTCTTGTTGGTGTTAAGCCTCAGGCCGAAGTCAGCTAGGCGAGTCTTCCACTGCTGCGTTTGATATTGCAGTTCTATTCGCGATTCATCAGCCAGGAAGACATCGTCGGCGTAGAGAAGTGTCCAGGGATGGGGTGACTGGAGATCCGCCGTCACAGTGTCCATGCAAAGGATGAAGAGCAGCGGGGAGAGTGCCGAGCCTTGGTGGACGCCCACATTGATGTTAAAGGGCGACGATGTTCCCACTGGGCTTCTGACCACGCTGATGACTTGTCGGTAGAGGAGCTTTGTCCAGTTGACGTAGGCTTCAGGAACTCCATGTGATCGCAGGGAGTGCCAGATAAGGTCGTGTGGGACACGGTCAAACGCCTTTTCCAAGTCGAGGAAGGTCATGTGGATGGTCTTGGACTTCTCTTGGTGCTTCTCCAAAAGCAGGCGGGCAGCATGGATGGCGTCCATCGTGCCACGCCCCCTGATGAAGCCACATTGGTTGGGCGTTAAGTTGACGATTTCTCGCATCCTGGCGTCGATGATCCGTTCGAAAACCTTCATGGTATGGCTTAGGAGTCGGATAGGGCGGTAGTTGGAGCATTCAGCCACATCGCCTTTCCCTTTCCAGATGGGCACCGTTATGCTGGTTGACCAGGCTGCTGGGACGGTCCCGTCTCTGATGATGCTATTGAACAGGCTGGCGAGGACTAAGGCGCCTTGGCGCCCGAGCAGTTTCCAGACTTCGGCTGGTATATCGTCTGGTCCGGTCGCTTTGCCATTCTTCATATTTTTAACGGCTGTTTCGACTTCCTTGATGGTGATTGGCGGGACAGGTCCTGGGACGGGCAGGGCACTGTGGATTGGCTGGTGAGGGAACTCCACGTTGCAGATATCGGAGAAATACTCGCTCCAGCGATTGAGGATGGCGGGCGGGTCGCGGAGGGTTGATGGTTAGCATCCTTAATGTGTTTGACCTGGCCAATATCCTGTGTTGCTCGATGGCGGCTACTGGCAAGGCGGTAGATTTTGTTCGCTCCTCCGGGCGTGTCCAACTCTTCATACAGTTGGTCATATTGCGATGCCTTTGCCGCTGCTACCGCCTTCTTTGCGGCCGATCGTAGGGCCCTGTATTGCTGGTAGTCGCCATCGCTGCGGGATTGAAGCCACACTTTGAGTGCCGACTTCTTTTCCTTGATGGTTTGCTGCACGCTATCATTCCACCACCATACTTGCTTGTCGATGAAGTGCTTCCCTGGTTTCGTCGCCCCAAGGGTGTTGCCTGCTGCGTCACGTATTTGACTGGCGACGTTCTCCCAAGCCTTGTCCACTGGCTCATTGGAGTCCACGTTGAGGTGTTCAAGGGCGTCTATAAGCTGCTGTTTGCACTCAGAGAGGCGCCACCACTTGATCTTCTCCACCGTCATGGTTGGTGTTCTTCGTCGTCGTTGGCCAAGGTTGAGTCGGAGATCCATCACAAGTAGCCGATGTTGAGGGCCAATATGGGTTGATGGTATGACTTTTACGTTCGTGACTAGGCTGAGATGGGGTCTTCGGACTAGCCAGTAGTCGATTTGGGTGTCTCTGCCGCCGCTGGAGTACATGATGAGGTGTGCCGGCTTCTTTTTAAAGAAGGTGTTAGTCACGGCAAGATCGTGGGCCTCTGCGTAGTCCAGTACCCGGCAACCGTCGTCGTTTCTGGTCCCAAATCCTTGGCCGCCATGGAATCGGTGATATCCGTCTCTCCCCTTGCCTACATGTCCATTTAGGTCGCCACCTACCGCCACATGTTCCTCAGGGCTAATCGTTTGCAGGTGGTCGTCGAGGGCGCGCCAGAATTCTGTCTTCTCCTCGTCGGGGCAGTTGGTCTGTGGTGCATAGCAGGAGATAATCCGTAGGACGGTCGGGTCGGCGTCGATCTTCACTGACATGATGCGATCCGATATGCGGGTAACTTCGACCACGTTGTCCCGGAGCTTTTGACTCACCACTATGCCCACTCCATTCTGGGCCCGGTTGCCATTGTAGAAAAGCTTAAAGCCTTCTCCAATGTCCCGTGCCTTCGCTCCCTTCCACTTGGTTTCTTGAATGCACGCGATGTCGATGCGGTGGGTTTTGAGGGCATCAGCCAATTCTCGACTTCTTCCGGTCATTGTTCCGATGTTCAGGGTTCCAAGGCGGATTTGGGCTTGCTTCTTCAGCCCACTCTGTCTATGAGCAGGTAGTTTAATGCAACATAAAACTCATAAAAGCGTTTCTTCTTTAACATCCCCTCCTGATGTTAATATTTTTCACTTAATCATACTTTATTATCAGCCAACAATCACTTGCTTATAACATTTTCAATTGTAGCATCATTCAGTATGTGTGTGTGTGTTTCTATACTAAATCGTCACAGGTGTGTTTTTTCTCTCCCTTTCTTCTGTGAGGTTTGTCAGTCCAACATAGGTAATTACTGTGGCCTGTACCATTTTGTCAATCATGGATCTTATGCATGGTAGGATACATGTAGAAAACAAGCACAATAATAGAAGCAGAACTCCTATCACTACGAGTCCTTTTATCACGAGGGTCTTCCAGCTGCCACTCAGCAGCCAGGTCAGCCAGTCCTCATTGTTCGTGACATAGTCTTGTTGCTGCGCATTACTCAGTTGTCGCAACTTGTCTAGGGCGGTGGTCATGGTCAAGGAGTGCACGTTGTCCGGGATATAGGTGCAACAAGTGGTGTTGAATAAGACACAGAGGCCCCCTCTCTCAGCGAGAATCATGTCCAGAGCGACCCTGTGTTGCATGACCACTATTCTGATCGCGTCGATTTCCTCATTCTGAGCCTTATTCATCTTTGTTGAGCTGTTCAGGAAAAGTCCAAATCGGTAGTCAAGAGTCTCAATTCTTAACGTGTTTTTTCCAGTTCCGACCCATGGGAACAGTGAGTGCAGGACCTTCTGTCCGGTGGTCCACAACTTGAACTCCGCTGGTACATCACTGCCCCAGATTGGGTCATGGGGTTGCACGTCATCAGTGTTCCTCTTGCGTCGTGGTTGGTTCTGATGGAATACTCTGAAGGTGTGGTCTGACACTAAAATTGGGGCGCAGAGTCTGGTACAAGAAAAGCTCACAACTAAGACAAAACTGCTCCTGCAAGGAAAGCTCACTGTTATGCATGCAAGGTGATCAGCTCTAGGTGAGAAGACATTTAAATCTCACACTTGTTCTGCTGCATTTTTGAAGCTCAATTCCAGGAACAGATCGCAGGGTTCATTTTTATATACACTGCAACTGCCATGAGGACAGGGCCGTTTTTTTGTTGTTGTTTGTTTTTCCTTTTGCTCTGTGCAGCATTTTGGCAGCATTTTTAAATTTCTCTTTGTATTTTTTCTTTCTTTTACTAGTGAAGAGATGTAGCGTGAACAGTTATACAGTCTAAATATCCCATCTGGGTCGTGTGAAATGGTGTTTTCAGTTTCATTCAGTTGAAGTAAAGAATGTTGAATATTTCTTTTTTTTTTTTTTTTTTTAAATAAATAGGACAGGGGGAATGAATGAGAGAAAGAGGGGGAGAGAAAGAAAGAAAACCAAAGGGGAGAAGAGACGGTGAGAAGGGGGGGGGAAGAGAGAGAAAAAAAAAAGAACTCCTGGGTCACCTGTATGGAGAAAAAAAACAAACAAACAAAAAAAACAAACAGAGGAGACAGCAAACAACAAAGAGCAACATAATAATAGAGAAAACAAAGCACCATCACAATAAACTAGCTAGTCATAGATATCAATATTTACTAAATAATAAACGATATTGTGCAGCACGCAAGAATGTTGAATATTTCTAAGTGTGCTGTTTTGAACCAACATGTCACAGTATGATCAGTGCTGTAATTTTTGACAGTCACTGTATCAATGTTATTTTTGCATCTCTTGAATAAAGGTTTTGACCTGCAAGTGCTAATTTCTTTAGTTATTGGGGTAAAATGGGTAATGTTAATAGGAAGGTGTTTGCCAATTCAGTAACCTAATTTAATGTTAATGGAAACTAACATTATCTCAAATTGTTTAGTTATAATTGTTGTTTAACTGAATCTTGATTTTTGATCTTGATTTGTTCTTTCCCAACATTTTTCAAAAGAAACAGTCTAATTTCTTTGCTGTGATTGATTCCAGAGAACACGGAAGAACTGACATTATTTAACTGTTGATTTATGTAGATTCAGTGGAGGAGTAATGTCAGTTTAATTCTTTACCTACTGTCAATGCAGTGAAATTAGACATTTTGTTTTGAAAGGTTACTAGTGGATGCCAGCAACCATCTTGGAAGAGAACAATATAATCTGTTATAAGGCCTCCATTTGAAAATTGTGTATTTGATACTAGAATATAATAGCAAAATGTAATTTGAAGATAACATGTAGTATTTAAGTGACCAAGTACACTGAAAAAACTAATCAGTGGGATAAACATAAAAAAAATTATTGTAATCGGTTGCACGAAATTAAGTTATGTTTGGTTAACCTTAGTTTTTTATGTTATACCTGCACACATTTTTCTGGTAACACGAACATGACTTTTTTATGTTATGTTTTTCCATTCCGGTCAAATATTTATAGAAACCACTTGTTTATCAGACATGAACTTTTTGTGTTAATTGTATTGGACTACTATGTGTTATATTGACAAGATTATTTTATGGTAAGCTTATTTTATTTTATAACAAATTTCTAATATATAATATATAATCTAATATATAATTGAGTGTTCAATAAATAAAACTAAATTAAGGCTGATCTTACTGTATGTACTGTACACTTTCTCTTCAATCAAAGAAATAAGCAAAACATTTTTGAACAATGACCTGTATTTTTGAAAATACTACGCAGTTGTAACAATGGACTTTCAATTCAGGCTTCCAAAATATACATGAGTCATATTTGTACAATGCATCTCTTGAAAAACATTCCACAACATTCCTCAAAGTTATCTGCTGTAACCTGAATTCAACATTGTGGGGCCTTATGACATCGCGCTTATGTAAAAAATAGATTTTTAAATGTAAGAGCCATAAGGTAATATGGCAACAGGGGTGTAATTATTAAAATGACACAAAGAAGAGACTTAAAATAACATTATAACCCACAGGCACAAAACCAAGAGACCTAAACTGATTAGTATTGGCTTGCTTCTATCACTAAACATCATAATCACTAATACTAGACAATGCAATCTGTTTGTAGTGGTGCACCTTGGGAAAAAAATTGCAAACTGGTGAAATTGGTGCAAGGCACCATTTCCATTGAGAAAAATGGACATTCAAAGTTTGAGGGTTTTTTTTTTAAAGAGCCGTGGCTTGAAAAGTGAAAACTGCAGTAATAAAGGCCCCAAGTTGAAAAGTGCCAGAAAAATAAGTTTCATTATGTCCTGCAACTTTACCAGTGCTGGCTTAAAAGAAAGGATGGTACATATTCGAAGAGGTAAACATGTTGTTCCCACATCATAACTGGAAAACTGTTCAATCGTACAGTCTGGTCCTGAAAACCTGGGCCTTCTTTGAAAGGCTGTTCCTTTTGAGCTCCATAACCAGTTTCTATAATACCTCGAAGGTATACTTTTCCAGTGGGTAGGTGAGGTTCAAAGTGTACATTAGTCCAAACAGCATTGCAGCTGCTAGGGTACAGTTATCCAAATCCTGCCAGACTCTCTGGCCTTCAAGGACTATCCTGATGTCCTCAAGGCTGCCATTGGCATCTCTTGACTTTATGATGTAAATTCCCATGGTTGTTTCCTTATTAGATCGTTGGATAATGGCTTCATCTGTGGCCTAGAAAATGCAGAATTCCAAAATTTAATTAAACAGAACACTGGTCAAAGAACATTATACCAAATCTTATTTTAATCTGTGTCACTATTCCAAAAAATGTTAACATTAACACATTAGGTGAACAAAAATGGATTCATTACAGCATGTGATTTGAGTCCTCAGAATGCTTAAAAAGGTAATGCATGAAGTGAAATCTCCATGCAAAGAAGCAGAATACTGTCAGAGCACAGAGAGGTGTTCAACTATGAACTCCACACATAGTTCTAATGCAGGTAAAAGAAAAAGAAAAAAAACGCACCCATGGTAAATTGTGAAAATCCCAGGTGATTTTCAACATACTCCTGGCATAGAGTGACAAGCAGCATTTTGTTAAAATTATTATTTTCCCTAAAGTGTATACACAAATTAATTTTTTTCTTACCTGGGCCGTGGGCTCCAGAATGTTCTGAAGTCTTCTTCCTATTTGTCCTCATCGCCTTTTGAAGACCTTTATTAGTTTGTCAGATAGCACATCTATCTGCGAGAGTAATCTGGACTGCAGTGGCATGGTGGTAATGCGCTTAAACTCTGCATTTATCTAAAAAGAGAAGTTGTCACATAAAAATGCTGTCAAAATCTCAAATCTCACAAGGTTACATCCACACAAAGTTGTTATTTTTTGTCATATTACTATTTATTAGCTGTGGGTCCCACACTGAAAAAAGAAAATAGTTGAACCAACTTAATTGAATTATTTCAATTGGTAACACCAAATTTAATTAAGTTCCTTGAAATGAAGTTAATACATTAGATTAACACAACTGATTTAAGTTACATGTACTTAATAAATTAATTGTTGTCAAATAAACATTTTGCATTAATCCAACTTAAAATTAAGACATTTCAACTTAAAGTTTTCAGTTTTTCCAACCCAATAATTTGCATAACCCAAAAGTAAAATATTGCTCTTTGCTAACCTAATAATGTGGTTTAGTGTAAATTACTTTTTGTAGTGACTCTAAAATGAAATTTTAGTTTGTTTAATAAAGCTTAAATCAAAATTTTAAGTTGGCTGAAAATATTTTTCAAAAAATTCAAAATCCAATGTTTTTTTTTTTTTTTTTTAAATGCTTTATTGTATAAATATAATAAAGTATTACCTTTATGGCAACCAACACAGCTTTTGGTCAAACACATTACACATTTGTCCTTTTTAAAACACATATGCACAAAATGCAAGTAACGCTTAGTAGGACCACAAAGTTGTCATCAAAGTGTAAAGTGCAACACAGTATTACACAAATATCAATCTCAACACATATAGTGTCAACTATGAAAAAGTGCCCCAAGAGTATTCAGAAACTGTCAATGAATAAATATCTGAACAGTGTAGCTGACCAATGGGGATGAAAAAATATAAACACTCCTTTAGAGTTTTAGAATGTCACAACAGTTTGTTGTATAACTGAGCACATCAAACCTGAAATGCAACCTTTCCCTTGAAACGAAGGCAAATATGTCTGAAAAAAAAAATTAAAAAATAAATAAAAATACCATACAAAGTATGTATAAAAGCACATTAAATTAGGGTTTGAGGTCTCTTGGAGCATAAAAAAGGCCCAACATCCAAAAGAGACTACATATTTTACATGCTATATGTCCAAACACAGTTGTTCCTTCGCATTATGGCACAAGGCCATTTGTTGGTCATTGTTCTGTGCCATTACTGGGAGCTTTGAAGTTTGATATACAGATTTTGGACTTTGGGGGACATCTTGTGCTGATCAAGCTGCATGAAGATTTTTTGGAGCACTTCAAAAGTGAAGCGAAAGGGTTTTGGATAAGCTAGGTTGAGTGCATAGATCAAACCTAGAAGCAGGGCACAAGCTGAAGCAACCGAAGTTAGTTCATGCAACACTTCCACACCCTCAATGACAATGCCAATGTCTTCAGGTGGCTCCTGCAGTCCCTCCCCCTCCTTCCGAATCACATACACTGCCATGGTGACCCTCCCTCTGAACATCATCTGCTCCACAGTCCTACAGAGGGGTACAAGACACAAACACAAATCATCATTAGCCTCACTTCTTACTGTGATTAAGTGTTTGGGTGATGTACCAATATGTGTTATGTGCTGGGCTATTTCTTGGCTGGGTGTCATCACACACCAGAAACAGCAGAGAGAGGTGTATCAATCTGACTCTAATCAAATTGTAAGCAAGAAAGATAAGATTTCCCAACATGTCAAACTATTCCTTTGAACTTAAATAATCAAGTAAGCCCGTCTTACTTAAAACAAAGTCAATCCAATATGTAATGTGTTGTTGCTGGGAATTACATAATGTCCAATATGGTCATGATAATAAATACATGTCAGCAATCCAACTATGGTTCACGTGTTATGTTTGTTCTAACAGTTAACTTTTTTTGTGTCCCTTTGACAAGATGTTCTGACAAACTGTTGAAACTTACAAGGTATTCCTTGATCAGGCCATCTGCATCTTCTCCCAGGAAGATGGTGAGGGCTTTCAGCACACATTCCCTCCGATGATTAATGTCCACTGTCTAGAACAACAAATGTTGATTAATTTTAAACTCTAAATTTCATAAGACAGACATCCTTACTCTTATTGCTTAACTTACATGTACTTTATTTAAAAACAGTAATTCACAAGCCCAGAGATTCATTACAAAAAGAAAAGGGGATGAGTTCAGTGGTGTATTTTTTGAGTCGCTAAAAACATTCATGCATATGAAAGCCATGATTAGCATTGGCCTGCCCATATTGTCTTTATGAAGGATTCAGATATATTTTGACAGCCCTCTTAGTTACGAAGTATCTTGTTTGATGGTACAGATTTACCTGGTCCAATGTGTCCATGATGTTCGCAATCTTTTGGCGTGTTGCTCCTCCTTTGGCACGTATGACTTTGATCAGCTGACTTGAGTGCATGTCTAACTGGGCCATGAACTTCCACTCAAGAGGAACAGCCATGAGCCTCTGGAACTCTGTATTTATCTAAAAACAAAACACAAATGACAGTAGATATTGTATTATGGAACAAAATGCTGAAACTGATTGTATGCCAAAATGTCTATATCCCAAAAAGTACAACATATATGGGAATTCAAAATGTAAATTCTTTCATTAAGTTCAGTGTTATAAAATCTCAACCACATCAAGTTATGACCGATTCATGAAAGTTAACTGCAATAAATCCTGAAGCATACAGACTTCAATCACTTCAGTTCCATTCTTACCTTTTTCTGTGTGAAGAGTGCAGGCCATCTGTCCTTCAGTTCCTGAATGCTTGGTTCTTGGTTTACCACCTCATGTCGTCTGTAGGCAAACGTGTTAGCCATTTTGTCTGCGATGACCCTTTCATTGTCCCTTATCCCGATCTCTGTCAGAAGTTCTAGTCTCACTTTTTCCATGCTGTCCAGAGTCTCACCAGTAGGAAAGGATGGATAAAAGTTAGCTTCAGAACGTTTTGGCTTCTTCACTTTTTTAGCAGGGAAAGCATCTGTAGTAGCTTTAGATTTCAGTGAGTTTACACACAGCTCTGGACACCCCTGTAATTTGAGCTGGGTCCTGTAGTTTGCCATTTTGTACTTCAGTCTTTGTTTCCAACCGTAGCAGCCATTGAATGATCCAGGTTCTTTCAAACATGGGTGCTTTTTGATAAGGGCCTCTGCAGCTGCGCAGAAATGTGCATCCTCTGGATAGGCCTTGTAACGGTAAATTTCTTCTGCAACTCTTTTCAGGATATCAGACAGCATTCGGGCGCTTAAAGTCAACATTTTTTGGCTCACACGGTACTCAGTATTCCCCCTCTCTAGCTGTAGCTCTGTGTCATATGAAAATTGGGGAATTGCAAAGTCTTCTGGCCACTGTTGTGTTCGAGATGACATAGATTCAGGGGATGAGAGGATAATTGTGTCATTTGATGCCACCGAAATACCGTCATCAGACTCAAATGAAAGAGACAGAGATGAAGTGGACTGATCGGCACTGATCAAAGGTGGATTTGTTTGCTGGTGGATCACTTTGATTGTCCCCAAATTCCGAAGTTCGGTGGTAGAATTCAGATTGAAGAAGTCGTTGCCAAAGTCTTGGTCCATGTATTGCAGTCTGAAGTTACCTTTTAACCCAAAGGTAGTCTTTATCGTGCTGAGAAGGTCTTCAAGTGACTCTGGGATGCCATTTGGAAGAGTCAGCTTTTCAATGTTGTTCTCTCCTAAAATCACCTTCAGTCTTGCAGGTGTTGAACCAGCCATGGTGGTCTGAGAACAAAGCACAAGCACAGTTAGTGAGGATCAACATGTAAACCACTGACATTTCCAATTAGGAGAATTTAATGTCAAACTAGAGGAAAAGAGAGAAGGCAAAGAGAGGAGGAAAGGGGAGGAGAAAATGAAGAGGAGAGGTGGAGATCAGCTGAGGCAGCGAGGAGAGAAGGCAAACCGAAGAGGAGAGGGGAGGAGAAGAGAGATGGCGAGAATATGGAAGACATTGAAGAGAAGAGAGAAGGAGAGGAGGTGAGGAGAATATAGGAGACAACAAGGAGAGGAAAGAAGAAAAAGAGAAGAGAAGCAGAACGGGGGAGAGCATAGGATTAGCATTCACTGACTGGAATCCAGCGACCTGCATTAAAAAAATGACATAACTGATGAATTGCCAATGACATCATCACACCACTTTGGCTTGCAGTATAAAATAAATATGTTCTGAGAACACATTAGTATTGTATGGGTCTGGGTTTTGTTTTCCCACTTAAGAAAATACTTTATCATATTTTGAGGCCTCACCCTTTAAACATGGACATATCTTTTCAAGGTGACAAGACGCATCCCTCTAATTTTATAGTCTGCCAGTGGGTAGGTATCATGCAGTTCTTGTGGCTCAACAAGTTCCACTTCTTTGCTTGGTGATGTTTTGAGATCATAAGCTCTGTAGTGTTCCATATACCATCCGCTAAGCTTTTTCAGAATGAAGATTAGTTTGTCCTGCAGTATCACCATTTGGATGATTTCACCAAACTCTGGCAGTCCTCCCAGTGAGCCGTGGATCAAGATCATCCCACACTTGTAGATTATTCCATTATATGCTACACTTTTAGCCAAGCACACATTGTCCATATCTGGAGACTTCTGTCTCAGTGCATTTGAGATGTCCTTGTTAAGAACATCAATGTGAACAGTGGAAACATCTGTTACTTCCAGTGGGGGTTTGGCAAAGCTAATTGCATGCAAATGATATGCAATCTGATACTGATGTCTCTGTGAAAGGGAAAGAAGTACATTTTTGAAGCATCTGATGTTCCTTGCAACTCTTTTAAAAAAACTATGCTTTGCTTCGAATCGCACAGTCCATAGTGCAACCAGTGGCCCAAACTTACGAATCAAGTATGGATAATGTTCCAAGTAGTGGTGCTTTGGTTTAAGATTAACATCTGGGAAAACCTCTTGAAACTTGATTCTGTGCTCGGAGATCTTAAAACCAAGATATGCAATGGAGTCCTCAGTATGAACAGGACTGACAACAAGATCAACAATGTCCTTCAAGTCTGTTAAGATGTGCCAAGCAGGCTCCTCACAGGGTACACTCTGCCCAACGAACAAAGGCAAAAATCTGATAAGACTCCAGTTCTCGTGTGCATTCCCTCCTACACTTTTTTTGGATGCAAAACTGAGAGCCACAGGATGAGGTCGATTTGTTTTGTCAGCCCACTTAAAGTTGAAAGATGATATTGCTTCATTCAATGTACATAATGTGAAATACTTTTTTTTGATTAACAAATTGAGGCAAAGCGCAAGTTCAAAAGGAACAATTCCCTCAAAAAGATCATGTACAACATCAGGTGGAAACCCAGTGGTAACATCAAAATGTGAGAGGTGCTTTGACAAAATACACTTTGATTTCACACCATAATAACTGGGCCATTTGTTTTCCTCAATAATTCGTAAATGATCTGCATGAATGTCTTTTGTTCTTAAAGTAAAGACTTCACTTCTGACTTCAATAGTCTGGAACTCTGATGTTTCTGCAGTGCAAAATCTACATACGTGTCATGTCTGAGTGTGGGCAGGCAGGGAGAGAGGACCCAAAATGCAGGACTCACTGAGGCGGAAGTAATTCAAAACACACAGCTTTATTGCTGGTAAGAAGCAGAACAGAAAAACACTAACTAAACTGGAAGAATGGAATGAGTAGGCAGGAAGGCTGGCTGGCAAACGGAGCACACGGAGGAAGTGAGGGTAAACAGACGTTAACGATGCGACACCGAGTAGGGGAAGACACAGACACTAAATACAAGAGGTGAACGGAGCAAAGAGGAAACAGCTGGGAGACACGGCTGACGTAGATTACACTGACGAGACAGGGAGAGCACAAAGCTGAACGCACTGACAAAGGGCACAGACCTACAAAATAAAACAGGAAGCACACGCCAGACAGAGACAGACTCGTAAACAGGCATAATGACGTCATGGACAAACAGAGGGACATACGGGCAGAGAAGACTAAGCACAGGCAACCTAAACCAAACATAAGGGCAAGATAACAAAACCTAAACCAGAAATAATCATCATCAACATCATCATCAGATAACTAAAGAATCAGAATATAATTGTAATCAAAACAGTATCACCAGAGAATAACTAATCCATAATGCAAAATAAACCAAAACATAAGAAACTCAAAATACTGGGTCGACCCGACCCAGGACCGTGACAATACGTATGTCCCTGAGAAATTTTCAAAGAATCCAGCAATACTGTGTGCACCAAGGTTGTCGGCAACAACACACTGAACAGTGCCTTTTACTGTTCTGCCCAACTTTGACAGAAATATCCCACTCTGTTCCAAAATTACAAGATCATTAATTACAGGTTTTAACACTTTCTCATACCCATAGCACTTCAGATCATTACTTTTGATTAAGAATTACAGCCTGGGGGCAAATTACCCAAAACCCAATACAATCCACAAATTTTATGCTTCCTCCGTGATGTACCAAGGGGATTACATATTTCGAATTCATCAATGTATAATATCAATGAAATGCTTTCCTGCTTGGACAACAGTCCATTTTCATGGAAGAAGTCACCATCGAAGATAGTTTTGTAGTGCACAGAAGTTTTTTGAGGCTGATTATCTACAGTATTCAAATTAACAGCCTGATCCAAGGTTGTCTGGCAGTCAAGAATATGCTGCAAAGACTTTAAAATTGAAATATATTGGAATGACTTGTTATTTTTTCTGTCAAGTATATATTCCACTGGTTCCACTACTTTAAAGTGGCTCTTATAGTATGCTTTTCGTCTCCAAGGACTGGAAAGTGGACCTTTATCTCCAATTGCTTTTTTTTACAGGGTTTGTCTCACAGAGTACACTGGCTAGCTTTTCAACAACTGACTGGTCAAATTGGCATCCGTTGTCTTGTAATACTTGGCTAATAGTCTTTTGGGTAATCGCCACAGAGACAGAACCAATCAAATAGTTTAACTCCTGCAAAAGCTCATCTACAGCTGCATTAGACACAAGAAAGATGTGTTCCAACTTAAGGAGCACTGAAGCTCAATATCCTTCTCTAAGTTTTCAGAATACCCATTGTCAAAAGCAGAATTTAAATTTACATCACTCTCTATAATTTCCACATCTGAAATATCACTGGCAACACTGGCACATGATTCATCAACAGAACTTATTCCAGGCTTAAATGTGTTCACTGTACCAGAGTGTTTTCTGTATTTATGACTTTTGAAGTTCTCATAGACATTGGTTTTATATTCACAGTTTTGGAACACACATGTTACAGTTTCCTTATTTTTAAGATGCTGATAGATATGTTGAAAATATTCTCTTTCTGTGGAGAGTTGATTATGGCCACAAATATGGCAAGTGAATTTGGATGCAGCTTTGGAGACTGCTTGTTGGGCAGGGTGATTTCTTGATAGATGGCTCAGTAGGGCGTTCCAAGTCTTGAACCTACATGCACAATTTAAATAAGTGCATGGATATGAGTGGCCTCGTCCGTAATGCCTATGAATCAGTTTGTAGTGTTTGAGCAATTCAGATCTTTTTGTTAATGTTGTCCCACAGTCCTTGCATCTCCACATGAAGCATAGCACTGGAGAAACAAAGAGACACGCTTTACTGGGTGTATATAAATAATTTGAGAAAACACAGAGGGAGAGTTGGGCAATATTACAATATATCAATATGGTGATATGAGACTAGATCTCATCTCAGCTTTTTGCCACATTGCCCAACACAAAGCGAATCATTTAAACACAAAATGTATTCATCAAATGTAGCCAGCCCTCTCTAATTAGATTTTAAAGGGATAAGTTCAAAACAAAAGTTTAAAAACAAAACCCAAATGCCCATAGGTACATTTTTTTTTTTTGCAATTGTTTTATATATAAAGCCGATTCCTGTTCAGTGTAAAACTGAATTAAGTTTAAATGAGACATTACTATTTTGAACTTGCATACCTTTGTTGTTGATGAAGTGAAAGTACGCAAGTTCACAGGTAAAACGAGCTGCCTGGCACACCTCCACACAGGAATGCCCCTCTTGAAGTAGTCACAGAGCTGAGAAGAAGTTAGGTCAGAAGGTGGCGATGGGGCATCACATTTTACACCAAGCCAAAGGTTGTGGCACTGTCCAGGGTTCCAACCAGAGGTGATGTAATCTTTCTGCCATCAGCAGACACCCCTCTGGAGAGGTTGACAGGAAGGAAAGGAAGCGCTACCCAAAGTCCTAAAGATTAAAGATATGTTCGAGTTAGTCTGTCGATCTTTCATCATGTTTACAGTGTTCATCTGCATCTATGTACTTATATATGTATTCAGACACAGACCAGAAGTGTGCTAGGTCTACAAGAAATCTGATGGCTGTATTTTCTGTGTTCAATAGCGTAATCCGGTTGTTCAGTCTGACGTCACTAGCCGTGTCTGGGTCTAAACTCCGCTGCAGGTCCATATATCAAACGATCACTATGGCATTACTGAGAGTTGAAAAACTGTCTAAAGTCTTTCATCTTTAATAAAATGATCAGCGTTCTGCTCTACCAGGTGTAACATTTGAGTTTAACATCCAGGCATCCATGAAAACGGAATTTATGACATTTAACAGAGTTAGAAGTTAGCAGGGAGTTAGCTCGCTAGCTTCTATCTAAATACAATATAGCATGTCCTGACTGCGGGGTTTTGGAAACAAATTAAAACGTACAGCTCTGCTATCACTTCCAGCATAAATGAAGACAGAAAACTAAACAGCAGTGACGTTTGTAGGGTTACTGAAGTTGGGCTAGCTGGTATATAATGATGTACTACGTGACCGCTAGCGACACAGCTATGTTAGCATAATATAAACAAGCTAACTTTTTTTCCACTCGATAAAAGTTAATGTGAGTGTTCTCGGTGGTCAGGAACAAATGTAATCGCATGGCAGGATGCTGTAAAAGGACCAAACTTCAGCCAGGAGAACAACTGAGATAATCCATCCACAATACGAGGTTAGTCATTCATATACTGCTGCATGGGCTGGGATGTAGTTACATCGTAAGGTTTTAAAAACTGAGTTTAAATAAATGATTAGCAGTAATAAAAGCCAAGGGAGGTCAACAGTGATCACTGACTGTTTAGGAGCTTTTTGAGATCAAATAGAAGAAAATACATAAAATTAAACATGTTAACAACACAAAAGCCATATTAAACGCAGACTACTTTAGACCCGGAAGTAGGATTCGTCGCGTCATCACTGAACAACCGGATACTTTCTTCTATGATTTCTAATTTTGATTTTCTGCCGCACACCATCTCCCTCTCACACAGCTGATCCGTGCGTGTACGAGCGCTGCACGCACCCTTTCTCCTCGCCTTCTTAACGTCATGTACATTGAAAGCAATGCAAGCGGCAGTAAATGCATGCTTCCTGGAGCCACCACAGCTAAACTTTACCTCCTACATCACCCGTGGCCGTGACCGCTTGAACTATTCGCGCCGACAGGCATACTGCGAACAACCACTCGTGTATAAATGCGAGAGCATGAGGGTGCCCCCTCCAGGGGCAAGGGTACCTAGACCCGGTTTGTAGAGTACGCTTGGGGAGTGTGATTGTGTGTACAGCGTCTCTTTATGTCTGTCTCCACGTTGGTTGAGTGTGGAGTGAGTGCATATGAGAGCATGAGGGTGGGAATGGATGTTTGTGTCTGTGTGTGCCTGTATGTCTGTGTCTATATGTCAGGTTGGGTATCAGACGCCACCTCTCTGGGGACACCTCAGGCCCTCCAAGGTTTGGAGGCCTATCTCCACCCACCACCACTTCCCCTGCCGGTGGCGGACTCCCTCAGGTGTCGGTGTGTTGGTGGTTCTTTGTGTCTGGGGGTGGGCGTCCGGGTACACACTGGCTCACTCCTTGGCGGCCGCTTGTCGGGGCCTGGGACCTGGGGCTCGCTCGGGCCCCTTTGGAGGTGGGGTGCCCCCGGCCTCTCGGCCTGGGGCTCGGTCACTCAGGCACAGCTGGGGGCCGGCGGAGCTCACGGGCGCGTCACTGCAACTCCCCCTGACTTCTGCTCCGCGGCTGCTGGGCGAGCCCTCATCTGGGACTCTCCTCAGCTCTTACTGGAACAGTGGCGCGGCTGCCCCTCTGTTGGTCTTCCATGGTCTCTTGTGTTCTGGGGGCCTCTGGATGTCTGGAGTTTTGATCTCCTCCATACCCGCTTCACACCCTGGAGGACGGGGCTGTGGCCCCCCCACACTCCCTAGCAGATCATTACATGGAGAAACCTTTGGAATGCAAGCATTCTGATCCACACAGGTATGCACACATGGGTATTCACAGACGCGGACTAAAGCTTTCTTGGCTGCTGCCTCAAAGCACACTGTGCGCTGTCTATCTTGCGTGCTGCACAATATCGTTTATTATTTAGTAAATATTGATATCTATGACTAGCTAGTTTATTGTGATGGTGCTTTGTTTTCTCTATTATTATGTTGCTCTTTGTTGTTTGCTGTCTCCTCTGTTTGTTTTTTTTGTTTGTTTGTTTTTTTTCTCCATACAGGTGACCCAGGAGTTCTTTTTTTTTCTCTCTCTCTTCCCCCCCCTTCTCACCGTCTCTTCTCCCCTTTGGTTTTCTTTCTTTCTCTCCCCCTCTTTCTCTCATTCATTCCCCCTGTCCTATTTATTAAAAAAAAAAAAAAAAAAAAAAAAAAAAAGACAAAGGATGAACTGAAGCTCTGCCATCACGTAATGTCGCATACTGCTGTTTCTGATGTCATTTAGAAAAAATAAATAAATAAATAAATGCGCGCGCACGAAGTAACGTAGTCTGAAGAGAACCGCGGCCCAGCTTGCCGCTATAATGTGCTAATGCTAATGAATAACTAACAGTAAGCCAACACCGACACACTGCATGAATACACAACTTTAAGCTAGCGTTACGATATTAAAACAAGAGAGTACCGCCGGCAAACTACTAACTTAACCTACATGTCCAAGCACAAACTACCAACAGGTCTGACATTTCGCTAATGTTAGCAGGGCTGAATGATAGCGGTTTGGTCAGGTCAGTTTACTAAACACTTAACAAACTTAACAATACAGTTGGAATATTTTTATATCTAATACATTAAAATATGTGTTCTACATTTGACTTACCTTCAAGGACTATGGAAAAAGTAATATCTTCGTTACCTTATTGACCAAATTGTTCACGAGGTCCTGCCTGCAGCCAAGTGCCTCTCAAATTGTTGTTCTCAACCGCAGGTAGAAAATTCTGGAGAAGGCGGAGACGTCATGACATCGGACGCACTGCGTCACGAGAAACCTAATTGATGCAGGTTGACTCTAATGAGAATAGCAGGTTACATGTGTACTGAGGGAACAACACGTAATAACAAGTTGATATACTCCACAAATGTAGATTGGCTCCACTAAAGCAGAAATCTTAATGAAACTAACTCTGAACTTTACGTAACTTCAACTACTGCTGAAATACACTTTTTAGAGTGCATTTTACCAAAGGAAAGGACGTTGCCTAATAATTATGCACACCTGATATAGGGTGTTGATGTCATTAGACCACACCCCTTCTCATTACAGAGATGCACATCACCTAATATGCTTAATTGGTAGTAGGCTTTCGAGCCTATACAGCTTGGAGTAAGACAACATGCATGAAGAGGATGATGTGGACAAAATACTCATTTGCCTAATAATTCTTCACTCCCTGTATACGATCTGCATGAAACTTAACTACTTAACACGTCTCAGTTCTTCTTGAGATGATGTGATACAGTCTAGTAAGAGTGGTTAGCTGCCAGATGACTCACAATTACAAAAGATCAGGTGAGATTTCAGACCGAGGGAAAATCACTGGGGTGATCGCAGGAAGAGGCAGAAAAGCACAGACGTGCTGGACCTCACAGTCATTTGGAAAAGGTAAGAATGAATCTGTCTTCATTCATCTACATGGAAATATATCACCAACAAACAAACCAATAATACAACCAAATCACTCCCAGTTCAAGACTTTGGTTATTTACAACATTTGAAACATACTGTGTAGCTCAGTCAAAACAGCCCAAGGCCAAGTGAAAGTGCTGAAAGGGAAAAGATCATGATTAACGATTTATTTAAACTCATAACTGGGGGCAGCAGCTGAGCTTTGTGAGCTGCAGCTTAAAACATGTAACCATGCTTTCAGCGTTGCAAATTTCCTGTTACTAGCTAGGTCAAATCCAAATTTAGTGTACAGGTCATAAGATCATATAGAGGCAAAGTCCTGATACATCATGAATAATTTTTACGTTTTAGTTGTAATAATTATATATTTCTTGTTCATTTTAGTTCTCATGTGGTCAAAAAGTCTAAGTCAAAATTCTCAGCATTTTCAAATTACAGCTTCTTAATTTATATCGATAATTTTAATATTCTACTTCTCAGAAAAAATTTACTTCCAGCTGTGAATTCCATCTTATTTACATTTTTTAACATTATATACTAGATGGGACTTGATGAAATGACCAATATAGATATATGCCCATTAGCAGAATATCTTGTAATTATGTTTTACTCCCCTCTGGTGGCCAAATTAAACACGAGGCGATCGTGGCTCAAGAGTTGGCAGCTCAGGTTACCAGTCTATCACAGGGCAAACACAGAGATGGGGTTTGGGATTACTCTTATGTCACTGGGATGTTGACCTTTGACCTTCACATTAGAGAGATGGGCAGACATAATTAGTGTATGAATTTTAAAGTAACAGGTAATAAAGAGAGTGTAGCAAATGTAGTCAGGTTTATTACTCTGTATCACACATGAGTGCCCGAGGGAGGCGGGGCTGACTGGGGAGACACAGGAAACAGAGAGACAGGGCTGACTCGACATGAAACGATGAAACGTGGGACACGGGAACAGAAACTAAACACAGGCTGAAATGAACACTGAGGGAGGGAGAACTAAGATTACTGAGAGCCTGATAAATAAGAAGAACAAAAACCAAGAAAAACAAGAGTCAAAGAAAACCAAAAACACAAAGCATTGGGCCAGGACCCACTGCTGTGACATTTATATGTGATAAAAACATTAAAAACTGCTCAGGTGTTGAAATCTTTCTACGTATACTTTAGGTTCAGCTCTCCAGCCTGGCATTTGGTTAAGCATGATTCAAACATTTGATTTTGTTTAACTGGTTTTAATTATAGTTACTTTTTGTGAACATTTGTTGCAGCATTTAAAAATACATCATTTATTTTCAAACTTTTATTTGATTTAGAGCATCATATTTGACCAACGTAAATGTTTTAATTTCATATAAAATAACTGAAGCAGTGAACTAAATATCTGAAATCTTTCCTTCCTTAAAAGTTATAATCCTACTTAAGTTATAGTGCAAACGCTTAAGCAACAAATATACTTGATGCTAATTAATTCATATTTCCCTTTGATGTTGCAACTATGCGGTCACTTCTGTCTTTAAACAAAATAATATTTTCCAGTTACAGAAATCATAAAGTCCAAACTAAAGTGCTACTGTTGCTATATGCATTTTATATAAATCATGGATGATGGTCCTGACATGAAGGAAGAGAAAGTTACAGGTTGCATCCTTTGACTTTGTCTCCGTGCCTTTGGGCGATTTTCAGAAGGACAGATGTTTCTGTTCAATTCTTAAATCAATTTTTTCAAACACAAACACTATTTTAAAGCTTCTAGAGAGTAAAATATTAATGATAATTATAATAACAATAATAAAAACAAAAGCTCTCAGATCCATCAAACCAAGCAGCAGAAAGAACAATAACTGAAGAGAAAACTTTAACCTTGTAGACTTCATTATGTTCCAGCTGCTCTACAGACGCTGTGACCTCGAACTTAAGCAGGTCGTAAAGTATGTGCAGCTCAATAACTTCATAATCAGACCCTGTGGTATTTAGGCAGCAGAACAACTAAGAATAACAACTACAAATAATGTTTTTAGGTTTCTGTTGTACTGCAAGGTTCTGTACAGGAGAACCAAACCAAGAGCAAATATTACGTCTCATTTACACCTGAGCACGAAGAGCCATCAACATTTAGCAAATTGAATCATCTTTGTTTAGATGCAAGAAGAATCATATAGAAATGAAAAAGTAGAAATAGAAATCCAGAGCAAAGATATCCTCTAATTCAGCGTAGCACATGTGCAGCTGCTGCGATTCACGTAAGCATTCGGCTCGTCGCTGTTGCAGATTTTTCTCTCGCTGTTCTGGCTCACAGCGCTGCAAACACAAAAATAAATATCCCCAAAGCTGTGAAAGGGAGCTAATTAGTAAGAGTATTGTTACTCTCCGCAGGAGTAGTCCAGCAGTAGAAATCAGTCCAATAACAAGGTGTGTAACATCTAGCAGGGTGACAGAAAAACCCAGGGTAACTTCTAAGGACCTCAACGTCTCTCTCACATTGTGTTTTTTAAACATGCTTCCATTTGTCACTTCATTCTTTACTCTGAAATACAGGAAGAGAAATCGTGGCTGAAACAATTTCTCATGAAACCAGGGGTGTGGTCCAACAGTCAGTTTGGTGAGGAAGGTTCCTAACTGAGAGAAGTGACCCAGAAGTATCTGTGTAGCAGCCACAATGAATCAAGATCATGAGCTTTATTAACTGATCAAAGTCTCTTCTTTCATCTTCTGTATCATTCAGTTTGCATTGGTAATGCCCATTATTGTAATGCTTTTTTAAGACGAGCAAAGTGGATCACTATCCAGCAGGGAAACAAAGTTTATTTCAATTTCTTGGCCATGAGTGAGATTTACTGAGTGGGCAAATTCGGGAGACGACACCATCAGATCCCGAGCCCTCCATGTGTTAATCAAGAGACGGCTGCTGTGCTACATCCATAAATAATGAATAAATTAGGAGCTAAAGCTGAAAGGACAGTTTATTTGTACCATCTTCACGTGAACACATTCAAGAACATCACAGATGAAGAAACATTAAAAACTTCCACACTACATAAAGCAAGAAAAATAGTTTTTCTTTCAGGTGGTTTCAGAAAAACAGAAACATCAAACATCTCCAAGACTCTCTTTGAAAGAACTAAAAACCTTTGTTCTCATGGTCCAATCATGAGTGAACTCCCCGATGAAGCCTTGTGTGCTAAAACATGTCAGAGTTTTAAAGGTTAAACATGAGTTTCCAAAACGTTTTGCTGGAGAACAATGAACTATTTGACTGAGTTTCAATCATTTACAGATGAGCAAAACCAGGACAGAGAAAAAAGGACAAAACTGACTCAGTAAAACAACAGAAAAGAAGATCCCATGTAGATCTGTATTATGTAGAAGTTCAGCCCAGCAACCAGTTCAGTTCAACACAAGTTTAAATGATTCTATCTGAACTCTGTGGAGCCTGATCTCAAGCTTTTTGAGTCTGACACAGAAACCAGAGGATCTTTCTGTGTCTTCAGATTCACTGTGATCCAGTGATGGGAGTGATTTCAGCCCTGAGTGATCGCGCTGATGTTTGCACAGAGCAGACAATGAGGTGAATGTTTGGGCACATTGGTAACAGTGAAACAGTTTATTAGTAACGTGGGATCGTTTGTGTGCAGAGTATGAACTGAGATTCCTGAAGCTCTTGTCACACTGGTCACAGCTGTAGTTTCCTTCCATGTGTCTACGTTCATGAATGTTATGATTACCTGACTGTGAGAAGCTTCTCTCACAGTAGCTGCACTTGTGTGGTTTCTCTCCTGTGTGGACTCGTTTGTGTGATTTAAGCTTCCATGCAGTGGTGAAGGATGACCCACACTGATCACAGAGGTGCTTTTTAACCCCACTGTGAATCAGTTCATGTCGTTTTAACTCACTTGGTGTGGTGAAGCTTCTCCCACATTCTTTGCAGTATTTCAGTTTGTCTCCAGTGTGTCTACGTTGATGTACTTTTAGGGTCTTTTGCCGACTGAAAGTTTTTCCACAGAGGTCACAATGAAAGTCTTTCCCACCACCACAGTGATGACAGGGTTGAGAACTGGATCCATCTGTGTCGCTCTGCTTCTAAACAAAGACACAAAGACAGTGTAAGTCAGTCCTTCAACATTTGTATCCTGAACGTCGCCTGAAATAAAGAGCATCTCTGCAGACGTCCAACTACATTTGACTGTTTCAGTTAACACACTCAGTTTACTGGGCTGCAATAACTACAATACTACCACCATAATACTACAGTAATACTAAAATCATAACTGAAAGGAAAATCAGAATAATCACTCAGAGCTGCTTTTCCATGCAGTAGAATTGCTAACATGCTAACACAGTTTAATTAGCAGAGTTGTTCCAAACAGTCAGGCTAAAATGACAAGATAACAATATAAATACATACCTCACAGTAGCTGCACTTGTAGAGTCTCTTTCTGGTGTGGATCTGTTGGTGTCATCTCAGGTGATGTGGAGCTTTAAAAGTCTTCTCACACAGGTCACATTGATAAGGTCTCTCCTCAGTGTGGGTAAACATGTGTTGTTGTAAGTCTGTGTGAGTTATAAACTCTTTGCCACACTGTTCACAGCAGTACACATCATGTCTGGTGTGAATGCGTAGGTGTGTATTTCGGCTTCCTCTCTGGTTGAAAGTTTTTCCACAGATGTCACAGCTGTATGCCTTAATTCCAGAGTGGGTAACTAGATGACTCTGTAAGTGGCTACTGTGAGTAAAAGCTCTGCCACACTGATCACAGCTGTATGCTTTAACTCCACTGTGGATGAGTTGGTGTTTTTTTAGGGAACGCTTCAAGGAAAAAGACTTTCCACACAAGTCACAGCTGAACAGTCTCTCTCCAGTGTGGATGACCTGATGCTGTTTTAGTTTAGCCCTCACAGTAAAACCCTTCCCACACTCGTCACAGGTGTGTTTTTTCTCTCCCTTTCTTCTGTGAGGTTTGTCGGCCTCCTGAGAGCGCTGACTTCTGGCTCCATGTTGGTCCTGCAGTGACAGAGATACAAACAGAGGCAGTGAGTGAAATGCAGTCGTGGAACAAACTCAACCTTCAAACTCCATTAACACTAGTTTTAAACCTGAAGGTGGAGCGTGGCACCAAACACCTTAAAGGTCTCTTATCCCCACCTGCTGGTAGTTCTAACACATTACATCCAACCTGCTGTTAAAGATAATTCATGACTGTTCAAACACTAAAATCATGCCCATCCCTCCTGATTGTATACACACACACACACACACACACACACACAAACACACACACACACACATTATTTTATAATTTAGATTATTTTGTTGTTTCCTATTACATATTTCTATAATTTGTATAGATTTATACAGAATTATTCAGTGATAATAAATCCTATGTTTGTTTATTCTAAAGGAACCCCGTTAGCTTCCACAACAGATGTTGCTCGTCTTCCGTCAAATACTCACATAAAATATTACACAATAAAGTGGATTCAAGATATCCACATAATTTCACTCTTACATCCACAGTGAGGTTTCACAATTGTTCAAATATAAGCAATCAATAATAATAATAATAATATCAATAACATTGAGGCACATTACACAAATTTCAAAAACAAATCATGTCTTACAATATTTACAACAACTAAAAGCTCTGTAAATCGGCTTTTAAGTGTTCATTGAAGTTTTGAATAATTCTCTAATTTTTTAAGGCAACTTATTCCACTTAAAAGTTGCTCTAAATGTAACAGTTTTACAAAACGTTACTTTTAACTCGAGCATTTACTAAATTGCAGCTTGTTGAAAACTGTGTAATATGATGATGTATTTCATTTGGATACTGCAGCTGAGCAGAATAAATGTGGTGTGTTTAACAGAATTGCTTTCTTTAGAACTACAAGTAAGCCATAGAATATTTTAGCCTGTACAGGAAGCCAAGAAAGGTTATTGTGCATTTTATCAATATTAGTATAGTATGAACATCTTCACACTAATCTGGACACCTTATTCTGGACTAACTGAAGTCTGTTAAGATCTGTCTTATTAGCTGCTGACCAAATGATTGAACAATACTCCAGATGAGACATTACTAGTGCATTAATGACATCTTTCATAATGAAGAAGTGATACACAAAGAGCATTTCATAGCCATAGCTATGCCTTGTCGGCAGAGTTATGTGACATTAGTGATGTTTGTACTTTCAGCGTTAACTTGGTTTTAAAGCCTTTAAAATATACGCCGTTCAATAGTCGACCTTCATCTGACAGAGAATGTGATGATTTTGTGGATAATTAAAGTCAGTCATATATCCACAAACACAACAAGCTGAAAGTCAGTGATGCTGCTCGGTTTGCAGCCCTGAACATCACGGCACAAGCAGGATTCACTGCACTGTTAATGTTAGCTGTGTTATATTGCTGCCTCTGTTCGGTGGTGTCGAGCCAAACGCACTTTAACGTGTGTTTGAACGAGCTGACGGTTCACTCGTTAAGCTGAAAGAAAGATGCTTTAATCACAGCAGTCACACATGTGTCCACTGCACCATCTGGAACTCTTCTTGTTTACACTCGTAATAACACAAACACTAAATCCTGCTTCTCTGGTGCTGTTGTGTAGCAGTGTGTACACCTGAGACTGTCACCTGTCTGTCTGTCCTGCACTCTCTCTCTGTTTCTTTCTCTCTGATTGTGGAATAAAAGAATGAACATGTGTTTATAAGTTACACTTGTGTTTGAATCCTGCAGCTTATCACACATTTGATTTCCATGTCTGACGACTGCAAGTGTCCAGAGTGAGGACAGACTGAGGGACCCACTGCTGCACATCATCTGTGAGGCTTTGCAGCCCTGATGATCCACCAGGACAAACTCAGCAGTGTGTGAGGAAGAGGAGGAGGAAGAGCCAGCAGCAGCTGACAGATGGAGAGAATAGACAGACTGTTCCCTGTTTGTGAAGGACTGCTAGGAAAGTTTAACATAACTGTCTGTGCTGAATCAGTCTTATTAGGTAATGTTCAAATAATGTGATCATCCCAGTGTTTTCAGTGTGGGAGAAAGTACTCAGGGCCTTCAAGTTACACACTATGAAAGGCAGCAACAAGTTTAATGTTCAGAAGCCTAAAGTCTGTATCAGCAGCAGGATGGAGCTAAAAATAAATGTTGGTTTCAGTTCTATGAAGCTTTGAGTATTTTGGATCAGTAGCTGCTGTGTTTGTTGCATCATATTGCTGTAACTGTTTATATGCTTTATATATTCTGAGCTAAGTTGATCTATAGTGTTACATGATACACTCTCGGAAATAGAGGTACGAGAGAAGAACATTTTTGTACCTATAGGAACATTTTTTTAAAATGTTCCCTTAAAAGTACATAACTGGTCTTTAAAAGTCCAGAAATGCCCCTTTAAAGGTTCAATCTGAAATAAAGTACAAATCTGTATTATAAAATCTTAAGCAGCAACTTCTCCAGGTTCCAATATTTATGCAATTCTCAAACCTTTTGGCCACGACTGTATAACCTCTTCTGAAGTTTAGTGGATATTATACATGGTTATGCTCAGGATGTGTCGGCCAGTTTCCACTGGAAACGCCTTTTGGTTAAACTGTCAGCGAGGAATTTGCATTTGCACTGTTACATTTTTATATAACTTTAATGCACATAAACAACAGCTGCTTGTTTCAGTGAAAATACATTGATGGCTTTTTAATAAAGTTGTGCAGCTGTAAAGTATTTTGTCTGGTGTCAATTCTATCGTCAGCTACATCGTTATGGCAAATGTTCAAATGTATATGGTGATAAATATCTTTGGTCATATGGTCCTGCTCTGTCTGTCACCTTCTGTGTTGAGCTCATTGTTTCCTCTGTAGTGGCTGAGCTGAGTCCAAGTAGCTGAAAATGTTCCTCTGCTGCTCCGTCAGACTCTCCTCCTCCTGCTGATCAGCTGGGACACAAAACAGATCTTTGTTAGGCTCCACACTGCACTGAAGAGTCAAAGTGTCTCATATGTTCATCTGACAAGTAAAAGAACACATTTTTGTTTCCCGAGGTGGGCAACTTGTTGGAAACAAACACAAAAGGTTTGAGCACTGATACCTGCCATTGCTGCCATTGAAAGATGCAACGCCAGCAATGTGGATTGTCAAGACTCAAACCAATCATCAAGCAAAGACAACAGGGATCATTTGTTTCTGTTTATTTAGCATTCACAGCATTTGTAGTTGCCTTCTGTGCAGGGGAAGTCCACGCACACTGTGTCGTACCGCCATCCGCAGAAGGTGCATTCAACCTCTGTAAGAGAAACGAGATTGTCTGAGACTGAAATGATATTCACTAAAGAAGTGGTGATTTGTAAAACTTCACATTTTGTTTCAGGACGTACTCTGCATGAAAACAAGCGCTCACTCTTCCTGCTCAACAAATGACAAGGGCGGAGCCTTATACCACGTGATACAGAAGCTGTGCCGTGTGATGCTAAAATTAGCAGGGAAAAAACAACGGAGAGCACGTCAGGGATGACGAGAAAGTGACAGGAGAAAATCCGTCCCGGTCAACCACCCAAACATCAATAACGGGAACCTTATACAGCGCTTCCCTATACACGTCGAACTCCCGCAGGCACAAAGACATCACGGAGGCTATCACTTATCACCTGACCAAAGATATGGCTCCATCAACACTGTGCAAAACGAGGGATTTAGGAAAACGATCAACACCCTAGACAAACGCTACACAGTGCCGTCCCGCAACTATTTTTCTATTGTTGCACTACCTGCTCTGTACACGCAGCGTCGAGCAACGGTGGAGACGGAATTTCAAGCAGGACAACATTTTGCTGCAACAACAAAACGTGAGACATTTGTTGTTTTATGTTTATTTATTGTTATGAGAGAATCATGATCTCAATTCTAAGCCAAAAAATGGTGATTCTCATTTTATGCAAAATCGTGCAGCCCTAACATTAACACAAAACTATTGTTTCACCAGAGAAACACACATGAAGAGAGAGAGAGAGAGACAATAACAGCTACCAAACAGTCGTCATAATTCGTCACACAATGAGAAAAGGACAAATCAACAAGTAACAATGACTAATTAATATTAAAATCTGTAACATAATGTATTGTTTGGAGTTTAGTCTGATTGGTTCAGGATGAGCTGCCATTATCCAATCACACGTCTGCTTACCTGCATCTTTTCTCTTTTTTCTAACCTGAGCACCTGATGGCTTTGAACTTTTGTTGTCCATCTTCCATTGGTTTGAATTTTGCGCTCCAGTACAAACAGAAATCCCCCAACCCGAGGATCAGCACAATTAACCTAACAGCAGGCACGTGCAGAGGGGGGGGCTAGAGGGGCTTGAGCACCCGCCCCTTTCCTGATGGGTGCTCAAGGTGCCCTTTTGTTGAGGCAACTTTTTTTTTTTTAATTATTATTTTATTTTTTTAATGTGTGTGTGCGTGCGGAGTCCTGTCTGTGCCCCTCAACAATAATATTTAACTATTAATCACAGTTTTGCTAAATAAAAGGGTCTGGCTTGCATCAGTCACATGATCACATTTAACCAATGATCGCCCTTGACGGCAGAACGCGCTGGTTACGAGCCGGGAACGAGCTCACAAAGAGCACGCGCATTTTTAGCGGTCCGGAGCTGTAGGAGAAACACAAGTTAACTCAGAGACACAGACTGATGCGACACAACCAGTAAGTAGGTGTACAGCGCACACTGTAGTGTGTAGCACACAGGAGTATTAGCTTATTACATACACGTTGGTAAGCTGTCTTGTTGCTACTGACGAACTGAAACAAACGAGCGTGCTGTGTGTGCAACAGTGCGACAAACATTACCTGTCCTTTTATTAACTGCACAAGTAGTGCTGGTCACAGCTGCTGGCTACCCGTGTAAGGCTGTCATGGGTCTGTAGCTCTGTCACCGTTTTAGGGAACATATTTAGTTTTAAAGCAAGTTTCCGGGCTTTTCCTGCCTTTCTGGAGGGATTATATTTCACTAAAAACGATCTAATATGCATGTCCACATAATTATGCATTATTATAATTATAATATATTAAAAACACACGCTGTATTTTAAAGAACATACATTAAGAAGCAGATTATATTAGATTTATATTTTAAATAAGACAAAAGTTGGATGTTACAGCAGTAAAATGATTGTATCTCTACAGTTTAAACATGTAATAAGCTTTGCCCTGCACAGAGTGGATAGTGAAACACATGGAATCATCATAAATACATTATTTCATATTTATTACTTCCCCCTCCTCTTTGCTTTATTATTGTAGCTCTAGTAATGAATAATAATGTAAGGATTCTGGATCAGCACCATGATGCCCACAGTATATACAGTATTCTGAAGAAGGTCTAACATGTCACTGTGTGTGTGCATGTGTGTGTTTTATTTAGATGGATTTTTAAAAAAAAACATTACTCATGATATAACATTGTGCAGACATGGTTGGTAAGGACATGAGGAGGAAACAGCAGGAGCTGTGTGAGGCTACTAAAGGCAGGGCTATAACATTTTTCTGTCATCATTTTATTATAGATTAAGTGCAAGAGTTGTTAGGTGTGGATAATTAGATTATAGTTTATTGCAATAGCAAGTTGTGCCTTGTTCTCACATAGACAGCAAGTGCAGAGTGATATATGAAATGATGGGATGGAAGGAAGAAGAGAAGCAAAGAGTGATTCACAGGCAGAGCCTAAATTATTTTTCACAGTTTTTGTTGCCTTGTGGTTCCAAGCGCTGTCACCAATCTTTGCATTTAGTTATTATCTCATGACACTTGTTTAATCAGCTACCATCTCTCCTGTGGACTTTTTAATGTCTACAGTCTCAGACCAACACAGCCCTGCCCTCCAGCACTATCCACAGCAACCCCTCAACAGCAACATTGTACCCATCAGGTAAAGCATCGGCTACGTTTGCTTTGCCTTGTTGCCCATATTAGATTCTTGATGAAAGTGTGTTGTTGTTATTCAGCCTGGTTCAATGTGCCCCTTTTTAACTTTGAGCACCCGCCCCTTTAAACCTCTCTGCACGGCCCTGCCTAACAGACCTACACCTTAGTTCACAGATTCACTTTGTCTAAGGTTGATTTCTGGGATTTCACACAACCCAGGATTCAGATCGTGAATCCATGATGGGCTTGGATTTACATCATTATAAATGAAATGTGCTCTACTTGGAAGCAGCCGGCCCCGCCCCTTTTGACGGGTTGTGTGAGACTTTAAATCATCAAACTGTAAATTATAAATTTTAATTGTTATTGATCCTTTACCCCGAGTCCTAAAGTGTAGATTTATTTTCTTACTCTTCTTATATTTATTGTTTGTTTACTTGCACCGCTGTAACTGCAGCCTTGTCGTCTCGTCTCTCTATATGCTGGACTGTCTGTAGCGGAGATGACAATAAAGTTTACTTTGACTTCAGCAGCGCGCAGGCGCACCGAGGGCTCTCGCGCTCACTTTATAGAATTTAGAAAAAACATCAGTGCAGATTATAAGTCTGTATCATAATATCTGTTTGCTGTGTTGTTTTTATTTTGTTTTGCGAGTTGGTTATTAGATGCCGCTCCAGCCAGCCAGAGACTCCCCGCCGCCCCGCCCTCTCCTCCCTGTGCCGCCAGCAGCAGGCGCACCTCGCAAACGGAGGGCGCCCTTACTCCCAGCAAATGGCTGATAGAAAACCGATCGGTGCCTACGAATTTCCCAATATGCGCTGGCATGACGTCGGGGAAGCATGGGTACGACCGATTATTTTATTTTTTTCTTGCCCGTGATGCCCCCCCCACCACGATGCATTCTATTGGTTTGCACACTTACACACACCCAGCTGTGGTTTCCTGTTTTGCTGGACTCTGGAGAGCCCCGCCTTTAACGCTCTTCTCTCACAGAGAGCAACAGAAAACTTGGAAAAACTCCAGATTGACTGAACTCAGTTCAAAGTTACCTTGACACCTTTAGATGTGAGACGTAGTGATGGTCCGCTTGAAACTGACGCTCCGGTGCGTGTGTCAGAAAGATCAACGCGCTGCTTCAGAAGCACCGTGTCGAGGCTTGATTCGTTTGGCCAGAGTCACGTGATCAGTGACGTCTGAAGCTTCATTTAGAACGTACCTCTTTTTAAATCGAACTTTATTGAAACACAATGAGTATACAACATACAAACAGATGAAGTTTACAAAAGAACAGGGCCCTATTTCAGGAAGCCGGTTTAGAAAACTTAGAGTGAAAAACGATACTCAGGGTTGAGTAACCCCGAACTGTCCAACTCGGAATATTCGGTTTCAGAAAGGCTGATAACAATTAGTTCAATCAACGCGGAGTTGCTTTAACCCCAAGTGAAGCGCGCGCACGAGGATACATAAAGCCCTGATAAGCGGAGGACAGAGTAAGCGAGTCACCATGGAGACAGAGGGAAAGAAGGCGCGGTCAATGTATTTTACAGCGCTTGAGGCCGAAATTCTGATGGCAGCATATGCCGATAACATGCAAATTTTGCAGAAAAAAAGGTAACACAGCCTCAGCTGCAAAAGAAAGGGAGCATGCATGGCAAAACAAAGCCGACAGAGTCAATGCGTGAGTGTTAATATAAACATTGATCTAGGGATTTCCACCCATTTAACACGTTATTTTATCATATGTTATTTTATTTGTTATTTTATACATTTTATGTTGTGATGTGATGTGAGCACAGGTGCAACCCAACAGGCCCCAAACGTGCCTGGCAGCAAGTAAAAATGAAATATAAAAATATAGTCCAAACAGGTGAGGTGTAATTGTATTATGAGCCATAGTGCTTGGTCTGTTTGTCCCATGTAAATCAATTGCAGTTAGAGGCTACATTAATTTTCTTTCTGTAAGCACTTATTGAAATTATCTGAGCACATTACAAGTACATATTTGCTTACTCTGTATGCTCAAATGTGACCCGTTATAGCCAACAGAAAAAAAGCGGAGGCCCGAAAAACAGGTGGGGGTCCTCCACCACCACCACTCACAGAGGCTGAGCAGTTGGCCCTCAGCCAAAACAGTGGGCGCCCTGTGGCCGAAGGCATCTCTGCGGGGACATCCTCTGAGTCAATAACCCCGCAAGACACAAGTGCCTACATAGGGGGTAAATTCAAAATAATACATGATGTGCATACATCCTTTCTTCACAGTCACCTTTGCAGTGCTGCTCATTCGTTTGATAAACTCTTCACCATAATGAATTTGTTTGTAGTGAAGTTATTTTCCGACTGATTTTGCCTTCCCTCAGTCTTGGTTGTCTTTGAGAGCATAATGACAATGAAGTGTAAGGTGATTGGTATGTTTGTTAATTGCCATTTGGTCCCTTGTAAGTTATAAGTGACCTGTATAAACCTCATATTCTATCAGTTGATGGTGGTGGTGTACTGCATCTGGTGCAGCCTCCTGTTGAGCCAGACCAACATGCAGTTGTGAGTACTCTTAATACTCCACAGATTATATGAGTTTACAGTAGAACAGCAATGTTGTTTATTTCTTTACTACAGGAAAATAATGAAGAAACATTGACAGCTGTTACAGAGGAGGAAGCAACAGAGACACTTTATGAGGTTTACATCTTTTAATACTTTGTGTACAGGAAATACAGGCGACCAATAAAGCCAGTTGAACAGAAAATCTGTTTATTCGTCTTTCAACATGTTGAGGTGATGGGTCAAAGGAAATGATTGTGACATATGGTGTCTCTGACTGCGCTTCCATCTTGTATGTCCGTGGGAGGGTCAGGATGTTCATGGTTTGGATCACTGCTGATGTTTGGTTCAGAAGGACAGTGTTCTCCTCTAATTGTGGCAATGTTGTGAAGAATCACACATGCCACAATAATGTCACATGCCCTTTCTGGGGTGACCCTGAGTCTTTGCAGGCACTGGAACCGGGCCTTAAGCATTCCGATAGTCATTTCAATTCTGGCTCTTGTCCTGCAATTAGCCAGATTATATCGCTGCTGTGGGCCTGGTTCAGGGTCAGAGTAAGGGGTAAGCAAATAGGGTAAACATGGATAACCCCTATCACCAAGCAAGTAGCCAGTGAACTCTCCTAAGACAGAAGGGTACACTTCAGTTCAAATGTCCCTGTAGCAATTGGTCTTTATATATTTTAAAGTATTTTCAACTCACCATGTCCAAATTTTGTGCTCAGTGTACATTCACGGAATATTTGTGAGTCATGGACAGAGCCTGGCCACTTGGCTTCCACATTTGTGATAATGTTGGCAGCATCATATATGATCTTCACAGTGCAGAGAACACAAATTAGCATCCATTACTATAATGAAATAATTTGTTAGTTTGAAATGCTACAGGGAACTATGTACCTGTACATTAATGCTGTGGAAAGACTTCCTGTTCACATAGTCTCCTTCATTTACTGAAGGAGCAATGATTGGAATGTGAGTGCATCTATACAGCCAATCATGCCTGGGAACCCTGAAAATAAATGTAATATTTAAGTAGTAGTCCAAGTATCACCACATCATGAATTAAGTTTCGTTCATCCTGATACCTGCAACTTTGTGGAATCCCTCTTTGATAAATCTTGTGGGTCTATGACCGGGGAACACCACAAACGAGTGCAGGAGACGTTTCAGTGCAACTGTAACATTCCTGACTGCCCGACAGACGGTAGACTTGGAAACGTGCTCAGCGTCACCAATATTGTACAGAAAGCTCCCGTTTGCAAAGAAACGGAGTGCGGTACAAAGAATATGTAATGGACTGAGAGGATGTCCACGATGTGTCACATGCGCAATATATGGCCTGAGGATGTTATTCAAATAACTTATTGATTGTGCTGAGAAACGGTAACGTTCGCACAGGAAATCATCAGGTAATGATAAAATGTCTATACGCGCTCTGATCACTCTCTCCTGGCGGAGAGCTCTGCGGAGTATTTGGGCTTCAAGATCTACTGGCTCTTCAAGGAAGGGACACGCCATGTCTGACACTTCCTACTGTCAGGTTTCCGACAAAGAGGCGGGGACAGTCAGGGTTAGTTGTAGTAAACCTGTTAGGGGGCAGGTTAGCTTCACGGAGTGTGTCGTCATAGTGACTCACTGAGGCTTCAGCTGAACTCGCTTTGTGAAACCGAAAAACCAGAGTTTTCGTTAACTCAGGGTATACTTACTCAGTTTTTCCACTAAACCGGCTTCCTGAAACAGGGCCCAGAACATGAACATACAGAACCAGGAGTAAAAAAATGATGATATGAGTAGGCGAAAAAAATCAACATATAAATATTGTTCTGAGAGGCTTTTTGTTGGTTGAGTCTGAAATTGATTGTATGTACAATTCATATCCTTATAAAAAGGCAGAAATATGGTGTTTTATTAATAAACTTACATGTATGGATATAAAATAGCTAAAAGTATTAACAAATATTTTATAAAAAACATTTATCATTCTTCCTGGGGAACTTAAAGAAAAAGAATAAAACATTTTCCATCGTAAAGAAAACTCCCTTAAAATATGGACAATAACAAAACTGCTAAATTCTTCCAGAATCTCTGTGTAGAGGAACCAAAAGAGATGTGCCACAGTTTCTGGATGATCCCCACAGAAAGTTCAATTAGTATTTATGTCTCTTTTAAATGTTACCATATAGTGACTGGCTGGGTAACATTTATGAAGAATTTTATATGAGATTTCCTTCACCTTGTTCACAATTAGATATTTATGGGATCATCCAGACTGTCTTCCAGGTGATATCTGGAACATGTCGGTTCCAGTAAGATATTCTATATATGGGAGAGACATGATATCTTCTTGGAATAAACTACGTATTCTCTTATTGCTGTTACCAAGTTCCTGTGAAAAGCAGATTTTTCCCACTGCTGACTCAGCTGGATCAGGGAGAGTGACTGAGGCAGATATTGAGCTGTCAGTGTTTTTATATAACATTAAAGTCCCTGAGGGTATGGCAACAAGCACCATTGAGAATTCCCCAACACTGACGGGAAAATTATATAGTGTAAGGAATTCATTGTAAGTAAGTAGTACTCCCTCGTTAAATTTTAAAACTTAGTAGCGGCCGCCATTGTTGGCAGCTGAAATTTGGCTGGGCCGCGCTATGAATTCTGGGATATGGTGGGCCACGAAGGACACACCCAACCCATCCTTCAAACTCGGGGGAATGAAGGACGCATTTGAAGGAGTCGAGGAATCGGGACAGCCTTCGTCGCCTGGCTGTGACGTCATCGGCCTTCAAATGCGGCCTCCGGAGGATGCAGCCGACGTTTTGGGACACAGCTTGTGTCTTTGTTGGTCATGTGACCTCCCAGGGACTACACATGGAAACGAGCAGTTTAGCTCAAATCTGGCAGGTTTCCATCGTCTGTTTTTGTCCTGATGTCCATGAACATGAACACTGTCCCTGTCAAACACGTCCAGATAATCTGATCCAGTGTTGTTCTTCTTCTGTGGTGTTTGTGATGGAGCAGTAGCTGCTGATCCTGATGTCCTCCACCAAGGGGGCAGCAAATTCAGCTGACTGTCATCATTTATTAAAAAGATGTAACAATGTGACATAATGCAATATAATAGTGTCAGTTACACATTGTGGGTTGCACTGTGGCCAGAATGGACATTACCTCCTGCCTAATGGAAGCTGTCAGCCATCCTGCAACCATGAATTAGATAAGCAGAAGTGAAGGGATTGTTAACAACAATTTAATAATAAAATGTAATGTGATAGTTGCACTTTATTAGCTCCCCACAATCGTATGAATAATAACCATGAATGCACTGCATGCTCATAGCAAGTTCTTTAGGTTTAAAGTGAGATCCTGCTTTAAAGGTCGCTTCATCTGCTGGGAATGACATGTTTCTTCTAGTATGTAAGGCTCAGCCCATCTTACTGGGACTTACTTTTGTAGATCCACATGCTCTAAACCTGCTGCTCCATGATTGGTGCAGAAGCTTTAAGCTACTATTAACAAATAATGACCATGGACTTAGTTGTTACTACAATAACTTATCATTGAGCAACTTGTATATTTAATTTTACTTGTAAAACTATGCAAGTAGAATTGAATGGGGCACAGTGAGCTGAGCACAGGCCCACTCTGTGACACTCAGAGGTTTGTGGATATCATACTGAGAGTATTGGACACAGTGCAGCCAGCTTGCAGCCACTTTCCCACCACTTTAGCACAATGTTTACATGAGACTCAGCCACACTAATGTTCCTGGGCAGACATGTGGTGCAGCATGGCTGATGGCACTGTACCTGCAGCTGTCATGGACAAGAACCACTCAATACCTCACCCAAGCCAAGCCTGTGCTGATGTTGTGATCTGAGACCGAGACACTAACCCAGGATCATGATATGATGTTGTGAGAGTTTCACTAAGAATTAGCTCTGATTACAAGATTTCAATCTATCGTAACTCTAATTTGTATTTACTTCAGTTTGTTCATCTTGGAGCTGTGTGCAGCTGAGGACAGTCTTATTATTACCAGGTGAGGATATGTAACAGCCACAGTCTGTAGAGATGATGTCACCATGGAGTGGTGATGTCACTGGAGCTGCCAATATGTGCTCCAGCCAAAGCTACACCAGAGGGTTGTGCTGTGTAACAGGTTGGTGCAGGTGGTGTTATCTACATTTGAACATTAGGCAACAGTCTCATGAAGACACTTTATATTGTTCACTAAAGACCAACAATAACAGAGACAAAGGGAGAGCAGCAGAACTAGTGCTAACAATTAGCACTGCTAGCCTGCCCACCAACACCAGCTAATGTTCTAAAAACGATGATCAATGATTTTGCTGTAACGGCTCCAGCTGTCTGTGTCAGGGACACGTTGGAGATGAAGTGAGTGATCCAGTGACAAAGGTTTGGAACCCTGCAGTCAGCTGAGACTAAAGGAGTCACCTGACCGAGAGACGAAATGTTTCACTGAGAACGTCCAGATGAACAGAATCAACCTTTGGGATAATCTGTTCCACACATCCATGTTTCACTTACTGCATTATATTTCCTCATTGCTGTGCACACAGGCCTGTGGCTTATAACCAACTCCAAGTTCAGACTCAGAGGCTGCTGAAGCTGTTTTCTGGAACAGAGACGTGTTGGATATAAAACCAACTCTTCTTTATGTGTCAGCACTGAAGAAAGGAGCAGCTTCGTTTCTAAGTGTATGAAGGACTGTAGCAGTGTGTGTGTGAGGTTTATTTCACAGACAGAACCATGTCAAAAACACAACTTCAGGTAAAAACAATACAAAATCAAAGAGTCTGATCAGAAGGATTAAACAGAGGAGTGTGGGACTGTTTTTAACAGACAGCAGGTTAAGCCAGGCTGGAGGAGTAAACTGAGCCTCGGTGTGAGCAGCAGTGTGTTTGACAGGAAGCTGAGATAAACAGTCTGGAGCCCATTTAGTGCTTCATATGAAAGTGTGAGGATTTGAAAGCAAATCTAAAATCAAGCAGGAGTCAGTGTGAGAATGATTTGTGCTTTTCCTCAGTCACATGCTGGGAGTTTCAGTTCATCCATGTTCAGCGTGCTGTGCTTTGTGTAACAGGAGAATATGACAGTATAAATCAAGTCTTCATGTCACTGAAAGCCTCCACAGTCTGCTATGGAGGTGCATCAGTTTGGATTTACAAGAAGAACATTTCTTAAACCTGCCACAAGATGGCGCTCCAACAGAAGGGATGTCCACAGTGTAACACAGACACACACATACTGTGTGAATGTGTGAGTGAATGGGCTTTCAACACAAGGCTTCTGCTGCTACCTTTAATTACATAATTAGCTAACAAGAAGAAACTGTTAATTACCACCAAAGAACGGCTCCAGATTTTAGCTGCTGACCATTTTGTGAAACGTTGATTACATCAGCTTATTGTTGATTTTTCAACCTTAATATCAGCTGCTTTAAAGGAGCCTCGTTCTCTGGCAGTAACACTTTTCTTCACTAGATGCAGTGCAGGCACAGTCTGTGTTTCTAAACTACACACTAATGTTCATTGTTGTGCAGCTAAATCCTCCCTCTGGATGGGAAGAATCCCTGTCAGGCTTCAAACACCTGGCTTGGTGTTCTGGAGCTAATGTGTCACCTGTGAGGACTCTGAGATGAACACACAGCAGACACTTCAGTTCTCCGTCTGTGTGTCCTCAGTTTCCCAGCATGCCTTGGCTGTGGTGGTGGAGGTGAATGAGGGGGAACATGCTGCTCTGTCAGCACTCAGGTTTCATACCTGGTGATCTCAGAGGACAAAGCGGCGTTACAGCAGCGCACGTTGATGAGACCTGATGCTCTGAACAGTTCAGACTTCAGCCTCACTCTGAGAAAACAAACGACTGACTGTCAGCAGCAACTACACCTGCTCCATCAGTGACGGAGAGAAGAACTGAGACTGAGAGACATACAGCTGCAGGTCAAAGGTCAGAAACGCCCGCTCTTTGTACGGGTCAGGAGTTAGTACTGCAGAGGTCAGAGGTCAGCTTGCTGACAAACCATTTGAAACAGTTTGGAGCTAAAAGCACAACAGCAGAGGAAAGAAGAGACACTGCAGAGATGATGCAAAATATTGTGTTTTGTTCTCAGCTGTCAAAAAGTGTAACACACGTGTTCCAGCACAGCCTTTGTGTACTTTCACTTCTCCATACTGTCCATTGGAAATCCTGTTTGTTACTTTTTGATTTCAGTCCATGTGTCCAAAGCAAACTTCTGTCCCACACGTTCTCTGCTGACTCTTCACCGATGCTCAGATGATCTCAGATGATTTCACCAGAACTCATCAAAATTCGGGCTCCACAGAAACCCAGACGTCACTAAACAAGCGTAACAAGCAAAGTGAAAACTGGTCGTTCAGCTTTATTGACCAAAGATAAGCTCACATGTCACCTCATGACACAGACACTTATTTCCACAGCATGCACGAGGACTGACAATAAGTGTCTATAAAGCCACTTCTATCTGCCACACCTGTGCTTCTGTCATGGTTGCTCTCCTCTCACTCTGTCATTTATCCACAGTCTGCCTCCCTCTGCTCCGTCAGCTGACGTCCTCTCTACACCACCTGCTGTGTTTTATCCTGCAAAAACACATTTAAGAAGCGTTGCACCGAGTAACGGGAGTAACTGCTATAAAATCCATTTAAAGGAGGTGGTGCTGAGTGCTGTGACTGGGGTCCCACCACTGACATCACGGGTGGAGGACATGTTGGAAAACTGCTACAAAGTGCTGTGCAGCCAGCAGAGCTTACAGTCTGTCCTGTGTGTCATACAGGCTCTCACACTTAGTGTTTCTGTGACACATTGAAGAGAAGTTTGTGTTGTTCACAGTTGTGCTTGTACTGAGTGACAGCTGACATGACCTAACAGGAATAATGTGTCTGTGCTGAATGAGAAGTAACACACAATGAAGTCTTGATGCATCTCAATCATCCAGGAAAGTGAGTCTGTTGCTTCTGTTCATCTGGACGCAGCGTTTTGTGGGAGAAACGTGTCGTCATCATCAGGTGACGTCTTCAGTCTCAGCTGCAGGTTTCAGTCTTACAAACAGGACATTTGCATAAAGACTGAAAGCAGCTGCAGGAACGATGGGCTGGGAGCTCCGTTCCTTCATCTTAATTATGCAGATTCTCAGGACCATTGATCAACAACCACTGATCCATGTCCATGAGTCCCATTCACAGAGATGTGGGAATGGCTGCAGTCACAGCATGTAAGATGGAAATAAATGAGAAGTATTTAGCTGAAGTGGATTTGATTTATGTTAGTTCTTTTTTAACTTGTAGTTCTACATTGGAAGATTATTGTGATATTGAAATATAAAAATACATTTATATTCTATTATTTTCTCAAAATAAGCGTCACACTCGTGGAAGCCGGTGTAGCCGCCGAAACGCCTGCATTTATGGAGACTTTCAGCCCCAGGTAGGCCAGTTATGGATCTTGGGATCCACATTATGTCAGCAGCTGTTCTCCACCGTGAACTGTGTTCAAACAAACACGCTCACGCCTCACAGACGACAGCTTACAGTCCTGTAGAGATAAAGTGACTTCGTACAGCCCCGACCTGCAGACGCTGTGCACAGAGGTTCAGGAGCAGAAGTCCCGTTGTAATGTGAATGGTTGGTTGTGTCTAAAGCCCTGAGATAGACTGGTGACTGCACACATCCTTTCAAGGAAGCATTTCATTCATCCCTAACAAATGGAACAAAACACTGTGCAGCGTGTTCAGGTTTGAACGTGGCCCTGGCCTCTCTCTGCATCCACCTGGCACATGCAACACACATCCACTCCCTGCTGAACTGCTTGTATTTGATGTGTTGAAGTTTTGGTAAAGTTTGAATAAATTCCACTTTATTTATAGGAACATTTCATCTGTGGACTCCTGCTTCCCCTCTCCTTGAGCCAGTTTGTGACGGGAACATGACATAAGAAAAGTAATTTATCCCTTTTTGATTCTGTGTATCTGGCGCTCATCCAGTGAGTTCACACTTGGCAGAAACAGACTGAATTTGTCTGGAGAACTTTGGCTTCAGCCAAGTTAGATAAACACACTGTGTCTCTGTCAAAACAGCAGTGTAGTTGTGGCACCCCTGTGAGGGAATGACCACATTAATATTATTTTGTGTAAAACACTCATGTAACGGGACATTTTTCATTGCTATATGTATTTATTTTCAGTTTCTTTAAGAGGATAGAAAATCCATGTAACAGGGATTCATTTTATGTTAGAAAGCAGTGAGGGCGGAACTTTGGTGCTTGCTCCGGGGTTTCGGGGAGCAGTAAGTGGAGCCCACCTTCCGCTGCTTCCTCAGACACGTTCTGGAGGAAAGCAGAGACGCATCGTGTCTTCCTTACTCTGCTCTTCACCTGCTTTTACAGGTCGGTACACGGTGCTCGCACCGAAAATGTTGTTTATTGTCACCATGGTTACCCACGTTAATGTGAATGGGAGAGTTAAGGCGGTCCGCCAAAGTTATTTATATGTAAACACGGGAGAAAACCAGAGGAGTGTCCCGCGCGACCGCACCGCGAGCCCGCTCGTTAGGTGGAGCGCTCGTGAAGCAGAGTCAGCGCGCTCCTATGCTCTGTGCAAACGTGTTGTAATGCTCCAATCAAATCAGTTCTGTGAGATGTGAATGTTAATAGTTCTGTTAAAGTGACTGAGTAGATTAGCTAGTGTAACACAAGCACTCTGAGCAACTCTGTGTAGCTAACAGAGGCATTCATGGGTTGATTCAACAAGCTGTGTTTCATGATGCACTAAATAGTGATTTTGCCAGTAAATTACTGGAGGGAACAAATGTAATGTATTTACCAATGCTGTTATTGAATAGAACTGTTTAGCCAGTAAGACACTGCAGAAGACAATGTGATGTGTTTATTGATATGATAAAAGGATGTAGCTGTTATGGAAAGAAGTGTGAACTTGAGAAACTGAACCAGTTAAAAAGAGTATATTTCACTGATGTTGTGAAATAAGTAAATGTCATTGATGTGAATGAGGAACCAGCTGAACAGTATATTGAAAGCTCATGTTTAGTGTTTTATAGCATTTATTTGTGTGAAATAAATCAGACTCAGACACGTTCTGGAGGAAAGCAGAGACGCATCGTGTCTTCCTTACTCTGCTCTTCACCTGCTTTTACAGGTAACATATTTGTCATCGAGGTCTTCATCCTTGGGACCCGTAACATAGTAACTTCTTCATTGTTATACTTCTATAGTTTTCCCATTTTGTGAGCTGTGGATGTGGAAAGTGTCTCAGTGACACATCCACATGAAAACGGCGTTACCTTCGTTCATTTGCACGTCAAATGAACGAGCTGTTTGGACTTTAACGTCACAGCTGATGCTTCGATACTCGAACTCAAGAGTTCAGCTTCCACTCAGAGGTACAAGTACACACAGCAAAGATAAACGTGTACACAAGGTTGAACCCACAAGTGCACAGCTCCAACCAGAGATGGGCAGTAATCCGATTACTTTTTTCAAGAAACGAGTAAAGTGAGGGATTACTATTGCAAAAAAGGTAATTAGATTACTGTTACTTTCCCGTAAGCATGCTGCGTTACTGCGTTACTAAAACCGCAGCTGTGTGCAGATGAACAATGGATAATCTATCGAGTGTGGAGAGAGTGTGAGCGTGCAGCGTTTAAAGCGTGGAAGCACTGACCTTACTTTGAGTTTGACTCTGTAAAAAGTGACAGAAACATTAGCATCCACTGTTCACTGCGTGGGAAGACAACATGCTCACTCACTATGTGTTAATGGGCATGCTTATTTATAACTTTGATAAAATGTCATAAAAATAATTCCATGCCAGCTCACCATTGGTGATCAGGTAGTTTCTGTTCCAGTTACAGTCCCATAAATCATGAAGCTTGCTGCCAGAAAAGCTTCAAATCTCCTTTGAAAGCTGTTTGTGGTCTTGATTGTGGGAGCTTCAGTTGTCTGACTCCAGCTGCCACACAGTGCTCACTGATATCATTTGCAAAAACCCCAGTGTGACAATATTTATCAGTGAAGCAGAAATCAGGAAGTGACGACTTTTCTTTGAACATTTGCTAAGGCTAAGCTGTGCTTTCTACCACAGTTGGGAATTTCCTGGTTTACAACAAATTATTGTGTCAACACCGCATAAGATTTCAAACTACAGGAAAATCACTGGAG